>NC_087203.1:59499774-59532274 GCF_015104395.2 Macrobrachium nipponense | reverse complement strand
ATTCTTAAAGTTAATTCTTAATAAGCGTTAATATTTTAAGTGCTTCATTAGCATAGTAGTCGTCTGTAAACAAGAGGAATTAAAAGGGATATATATAATGCGCACTAAAGCCTATTAGTCTTGCTATTTTAGAAATCGAGAACTGCATGCCGGATCATCATGTATAGAAAGTAATGATTCACGTTGTAGGACGCATTTGGATGTTTGCGTCATAGTCAACTTTTCTTTGTTCAGAAAAAAAGAATAGTAATCTTAGTTCTGTTAAGGATATCTCAGTGACTGATGGGGTGTTGCCTTTTGTTAGGTAAATCATAATTTTTCCAAAGGGAAAGGAAATGTCATGCAGGCAAAAGTAATTTGCTAACAGGGAAAAAGCAGTTTACCCAACTGCCAAAGCCCTCTTTCCATCTGAAATACAATATATTGCTAACTGAACAAATAGTTTTGTTGACGGAAAGATCATTTTAGCTGCCTGAGTAAAAGTATTAAAATAAGAGTAGTTTTGCAGTCTTCTAACACTTTCTTCGACAAAAACTAATCGTCGTGTTAATATCACATAAAAATATCGGAGCTCATTCAACGAAGACTTGGCTTCTCATGACATAAAATGTAGTGTGCAAATTCAAACGCACGAGATGGTGCCTAAGATAGCTAAAAACGCGATGTAAAGTTAAGCAAAGAAGAAGGATATAGTGATTTTATTTGATAATAAAATAATTCAGATATAATCCTAAACTCAGTAGCTTCCTTCGGCAAGGTTTGAGTATTATCCAATTTTACCGAAGTTGGTCAGCTATTTATATGAAAGTTATCCCACTTAGTAAAGTAATTATATACTTTAAACCGAGCTTTAGAAGTGACCGAAGAACTTGTACGAACAACTGGAATGTATAAAATAAAATTAAGAAAAAAATATAAAATAATTTCCATGGCAAAAGACCAACATTTTGAAGTGACGCCCTGTCCCAGAATAACACAATGGTAACTTTGAAGAGAAAAATTTATTGAAAGCATTTCCCAGTAAAATAACGAACAAACGTTTCTTTTCTTTTCGTACTTTTTAGAGAGCACTGAAATTGAATGTAGTGTCTTCTTGATTGTTATCCGTGCAAGGGGATTTGAACGAGTAGTAAAAAATACGTTATCCTGGAAGAGAGAAACTTCAGATAATACACTGGGAAAAAGATTGTATTTTGCCAGATGGCAGAATGAAAAAAGGATCGCCAAAAAGACTGGTTAAAATAAACAAAAATTATATGTATATTCGTATATACACACATATATACACACACATAATTTTTGTCTATTTTAACCAATTTATTAGGCGATTCTTTTTCTCATTGTGCCATCTGCCACATATATATATATATATATATATATATATATATATATATATATATATATATATATATATATATATATATATATATATATATATATATATATATTATGATCTGTGGATATTTATATACTGTCAGAGGAGCCACTGTAAACATTTACTAATCCATATGGAATGTCAAGAGATCATGTAGATTAAATGATTGCGCCACACACGCTGTTTAACACAGTTTTCAGTTTTATTCAGAGGTCCAGTATTAGGTCTTCTCCTCATATTGGATCTGTCGTTTAAATGCTGTCCTAATATTATGAATTCTTTGAATGTTCACGCTAGTATAAATTATTTACGAAAGCAAATCTATGTGAAATCTGAAGGCTGCCCCGGAATGGCCTAGCGAATTTTATTGAAAAGTTGACGACATCGGACGGAGATTATTGGAAAAAACTCTGGAGAATGTGAACAACGTCCTGGTTTCCTGAAACAAATATTGATCCGAGTGACATCCAACAACGGGGGATGATTAGATCGGAGAGGAAGCACACGCCCCTATCGCCAATTACCAGAGATATAGAAGTCGTTATGAAATAAAAAGGACTTCCGAAAGTGTAATTTAGTCGAGTAAATACGAGGCTCCGTATTTCATGTTCTTGCCTAGAGGAGGAGGAGGAGGAAGAGGGAGAGGAAGAGGCCTTAGACCCAAGAGCTGACGGAGTAAATATTGAATTTCCTCATATTCAAATTTATGGTAATATTCCACCCGCCTGAACGCCTCGGGGGGCGAACAACAAATAAAGACGTATGAAATGTGTTGCTAAATATGGCGCAGAGGACGAAGGCTATCGGCGACGAAGGAAAAATAAACGACGGAGGGAAAAGCTGAGACGGAGAGACATAAGGGTGGTGGAAAGGCAATTCTTACCTGAAGAAATGGCTTTCCACTTCCGTAGGAGCGCTCTCTCTCTTGGTACGAAAGGTCCTTGGATCTAAAGGGCTAACTAGTCTGTTACCTTGGTTCCCCTCGGGTAACCAGAGTAACGACTGGTGATGTTTTGTTTGCACCTTCGCCAAGGCAGCTGTGTGTTAGTTAATGTTCGGTTTGTCCTACTGTGTTCATGTCTCGTCTTGCAAGAAATCTCGATAACCGTCAAATTTCGTCTTGCAAGAAATCTCAAAAACCGTCAAATATCGGTTGGATATGTTTCACGACTTGTTTTTTAATTTGTTCGGTGAATAGCTTTGCATGTTCTTCATTTTCCTATCGACGTACTACTATGAGCTTTAATATTGTGTTAATGATTTTTTACTATTAAACTGGCAGGTTATTAATCTTTACGTACGGAAACGCTGGTGGTTGGCTTTTTCAGTGTGAAAAATGTGATAATTACGAAAGGTTCCCATAATGATGAATAGATTCAACTGAGTGCGATATTGGTATAGTTCTCGATTCGTCATAAATGTTTGTCAGCCAAGGTGATGATTTAGGACTCGAGTATCTTTAAGGTTGTCTAATGTGTCACACTTGTAAACCTACACATAAAGATACATTCTTGTTTAGAGGAAAATGTTATCTCGTCATATGTTGATTATTTTGTCCTCTACAGTTATATGTTTTCTGAAAAAAAAAATGTTTTAGAAAGGATTTTTACTTTTACATATATATATATATATATATATATATATATATATATATATATATATATATATATGTTTGTGTGTGTGTGTGTGACGGAAAGAAAAATTTAATTTCCAATTACTATAGGATCTAGAAAGTATAGCATTGTCCTGTATACCCCATCTTTCATTAATTAACCTCGATTTCAGATATGGCATCTGTTGCCCCGAGGCAACAGGGTACATAAAGTATCAATTGAATCCCCAGCAGAAACATCCCTTGTAGTTAGTCCAATTAACATTACCTGCATACATGAGAGAGTAAAGTACTTCAAAGCTGTCGTAATTGATCACGTTGGCTATTTCTTTCCTTTGATGAAATTAACAATGACGTCATTGTGATAATTACGTCAAAGAATTTTAGAATGAGTTTATCATTTCCGGGATGCTCCAGCCTCCAGCCGCCATCCCCCTTCTTCATACATTTATTTCTTTCAAATTAAGTAAAAGCAACAATGACGCACGTTGATAAAATGGTTGTTAGGCACCTCTCTCTCTTCTTCCTCTCTTTCTCTCTCGTCTCTCTCGCTCTCACTCCATCACCTCTCTCTCTCTCTCTCCTCTCTCAGATAAGTACATGCATTCTACGCACAAAGACGAGTAAGATTATTATCATCGTTAATATTAATGCTATTCAAAATATTTCCGAATTCTCAAGGGAAACCGGAAAATACCATTATCTCATTTTGTGGCTTTTTGCTCCATTGAATCCGCTTTTGGAACAGAAAAACACAAGAATTTAAGCATATCTAATGAGTGAGTTACACGACTAGGAACAGTATAAAAAAGCAAATAATGAGTGTTCAAGTTTTCTTGTAAGATCAAATGAATGAAGCGAGCAGCAAATATTAATTATCGAGACTTTATTCAAATCGATATATTGGAATGGCCGAAAGTTTATTTGATTTCATTATCCATTTCTCTTAAGACTACTGCTACACAGAAAAAGGATTATGAAATAGTAAAAATGAGAGAAGAAAACATTTGCCAGATCATATTATTTACAAAGATTAATTTACACCAGTGTTTTGGAGGTACTTGACTGTTAATGAGGACCTTCGACAGGTCGACGATGGCCAAAGTTTAGGAAACACTATAGTCTTCTTACCATTGTTGGGAAAAGTGAACCGAGATGTTTCCCGAAAACTTATGACATGTATATATATATATAATATAGATAGATATATATATATATATATATATACTATATATATATATATATCTATATATATATATTAATATATAATATATATATATAATTAAGATAGATATATATTATATATATATATATATATATCTATATATATATATATATATTATATAATATTAATATATATATACACATATACATATGCATATACATATGTACATATACATATATACACACACACACCCACATTATATCCATGATGAAAAAGACTAAAATGATAATGATTTAGTATTATCGGACGTCACTACACAAGAAATACTTGTGTCAAGATTTTATCGAGCACGTCGCTGCTGATCGCGATTTCCAGAATTCGCGCATCGCAATTTAACGAATTGACAAGGAAAATAGTTTGGTTCCGGATGGCTTCTGATCTATTATGGATTTAAAACAAACGTGGCTTGTGAAGAGGAAAAAGCGTTCGGTAAAGAAAAACAGTTAGCTGTGTTGGGAGGGAGTTTATCGCAACACACGCACTTAATAAAAAAAAAAGAAAAAAAAAAGGACACGCGTTTGATTAGTTAACGAAGTTGAGATGGAGGAGAGAAGGGTTAGCGTAGTTCGAAAATTAGTGCAGTTCGAAAATTAGCGCCCAGTAAATGGTGAATCGAACAATTAGGCTTTGATAATTAGCGTTCACAGGACCGCTGGAAATTCCGGGAAAACTCGCATATGAATTATTTTTTCCCGAGGATACATATAGGGTGTATAGATATCACATTAGTATGCAGTGTGATAATTAAACATTCCTCAACCGTGACATATTTCTATTAATATGCTAATTTGCTGCAATTTTAATGGCATTTCGTGGGACAAATATTTTTTTTCGGGCAGTACCCTTGAATCTCGGAGAAATATGTCCCTTTCTTTCTCTCTCTATTGCTATCCGAGTCGGGATTAACATATATATTAGAATAGTCTGTGCTACAAAAATCATTTGGAAAACGGACTATTGATACAGTCGGTCTGACATATACCGTAATATATAGGGCTCATCGTTTATTGAAAAGGCAGATGCAGTGAGCAATTCTGACTGAGTACGACGGAGAGAGAGAGAGAGAGAGAGAGAGAGAGAGAGAGAGAGAGAGAGGTTTTAAGCTACAGAGCTTTCATTCCTTCCAAAATCTGCCATTGAGATGATGATGATGATGCTGATGATACCCATGCTTTTCGTTAAGTTTCTGTTATTTATTATTGAATGAATGGTGGGCTGCTTACGGCGAGTTTATGAAAACTTTGGTTTCTTCATTTTCTTGACGGTAGCTCTGGTAGCAGTGCAATATAAATCGTGGTCTAGTTGGTAAAATGTTTTGTTATTATTATTATTATTATTATTATTATTATTATTATTATTATTATTATTATTATTATTATTATTCAGAAGATGAACCTTATTCATATGTAACAAGCTCACAGAGGCCATTAACTTGATATTCAATCTTCCAAAGAAAATGGTGGTCATTAGGAATGAAGAGAATGTGAAGGTAAATACAGAAAAAAGAAACGGCAAAGTTGAAGATCTTTTCCAGAAAAGATGGAAGACTGGAAATCATAAAATAATGAAGATGGTATATGCTTGCAAGCACTCTTCCTCAAAGAAACTGGTAAGACTCGGAGAACATTTATGAACATACAAGATGAACGTTTTTTCGGGAGTTTTCATATAACCTGATTATATAAATTAATTTTCAAATATTAGTGTCACTTAAAGAATCTTGGGTGATTTTTCTTGCCATACCGTCGTTTCCATTAGCCGTACTTTTTAGCTGAAAATTTTCTGAACTTACTCTTGATTAGCAAAACGGCTACACTTTATCTTAATTAGCAAAATTGGTAGACTTACTCTAGATTACCATTTTGGTTCTCAGACATCCTTGTGACGCAATATGATGCAAACTATTGCAGAAGTTTGTTACAGTTTCAGAAATGCTTAGTATTTACAAAGCTGGGATGTTTATTAATCGCTCATTATTTTTATCCCATTTGAGTCTTGGGCCCAGGATGCGTCTAAACTCATTTGGTAAGAAATATTTATGCCACGATTCTATGTGATAAGAGGCATATACACCCTGTGTAGGGGAGTACCGGCGTTACCCAGCTCCCTTAGTTTCCGTAGGAAGAATTCCATTTCCTTCTGACGAGGCAAAGGACGAGACCAGTTGATGTAGTCAAACGCGAACACTGGTGTTGACGTTAAGGGCTCCCTTTGCAAGGAGAACCTATTACATCATCCCATTCAGGTACAGACTTCCTTTTCCCTCTGACAAATTGCGTGGCCATTTCCGGATCGGGTTAGTTGTATCAAATACAGCCCAGTCGACTGTTTTTAGAGCTCGCTCTCTCTCTCCTCCCTTTGTCTTTCAGGAGTTTCCATGTATCTCCATCTTCGATTGATCACTGCGTCTGTGGTTTTAGTCCTACTTAAAATGCAAATAAAGATGAGCTGAAAAGAAGTATATATTTGTTTATATATATACATATATATATATATATATATATATATATATATATATATATATCACATACATAATACATACACACACACTCACACACACATATATATATATATGTGTGTGTGTGTGTGTGTGTGTGTGTACATTGAATGTCTTAATATGCAGTTCGCTCTACCTCAGAATTAATATATTGTCATATATGTAAACCGAAGGGGAATTTTTTGTTGATAATCATTTCGTCCTCTCGTGGATTCGAACCATTGCACAGAGAGGGACGCAGGACTACATCACTGAAGTCTGGAGGACGAATTATTATAAAAAAAATTCCCCTTGGTTTTATATATATGAAAATGTATTAATTCCGATTCAGAATGAATTGGATATTAAGGGACATTGTAGTCTAATGTAGTTTAATCACGGTGATGTGATAAAAATTTATATATATATAGTATATATATATATATATATATATATATATATATATATATATATATATAATATATATATTAGGGCTTGTGCCTTGTATGATAAGGCGCCCTATGAGGTAATGTTAGACTTGCGATAATCTATAAGCTAAGTCGGTTGGTATTGCACTTCCATCTTCAATGGAGTGTCTGGGGTTTTGTAGATCACTTACGAAGTCGGTATTATCTTTACGACGATGTGTTAAACTCATGGTTCGGTGAGGTTCTTGTAGAAAACACTAAGTATAAAAATAGATATAATTTCTTCTGAAGTTTTACATGCTGAAGATCAGATATGATTGTACAAGTCTTCTAATAACGATAGCTTGATCGCTTCTGCCAATGATAATGGCTAATCCTATTCCTCTACATGATAAAGCTTAGGTAAAGAGGTACAGGTCTTCTAATGACGATAGCTAACTCTGTTCTGCCTGTCTACCATCTCTGTTACAAGTTATGAAGGAACAGACAGTAGTTCGAACATATGAACATACAATCCAAATGACATAGTTTCAAACGAACACACAATCGAATGAGACACGCTACAGATCACGTAGGCCGTTTGAATAATAGGTCGGGGTAGTTGTCTCAAGCAGGGAGCTTGGACTAATGTTTATAAACAATTGAATGACTACAGGTGACGGCATGTTATCTTAGCCTACATACTTATTGTATACGTCATCTTTAGCGTCTCTAGTCTCATCACATTCCTGCAAGCAATCTGGTTGACCTCTTTAGTTTTAGTATTTTATATATATGGACTAACATTCCATATTTTTATTATGTAAACACTTACATTAGCTCGGTCAGCTACCAAAACCAACTACTGAATATTACTCAAACTTGACTTGCATTTGACTTATAGGAGTGTGATACAGACACTATGTGAATATATATATATAAGTAAATAAAAATTCATGGTGTACATGAATTGATTCAAGTAATAAAATATAAAACAATGATATTGGTAAATAATAGTGATCACGTGATATATAATGATACAGTTTCTCACTTCATCTCATTAAGATACATATGCTACAGAAAATACTAATGTACTCTGATAATTGCATAGAATGAAGATTAACATGATAAAAATCATATTTTAACTGATAAAAAGGTTCATATATGAATTGATAAAATTATTAATGTTTATGCTGATTGATTCGTTGATTTTTATGCTAAATGTTATATATCTGATTCATTAATCAATATACTAACTCATATATAACTGCAGATATTGGTAAGATAAAAGTTAACAGATTGATTATAGGCTACCTGATTTGTTTATACATATGTATATGGATTCATATAATTATGATTAATATATGTGCACTTTAAATAGATTCCTACTGCGTACACGCAAAGATATATTTAGATTCTGTTATTTATGATCATTTATATAAGAGATTCCTATTGCGTACACGCAAAAAATATATTTCGATTCTGTTATTTATGATCATTTATAGATATAGGATACATGATACTTTATATATATAGGATACATGACCGAGGTTATACTACTTCACTTTTAACTAGCTTTCGAACCACTTTTCGTCCATTACACAGTTCCAGACAACCACCTTTAGCCAATGAAACGGCCTTTTTCAATGGTTAAAACAAGGGGGAAAATTTGCCTGGGCGGGTCCAACATTCTATATTGCGCTCATACTTATTCTCTGCATCCTAAGCTACACGATTACGTTCGCGATGAATAAAAAAACATCCCCAGCACGAGTCCTTCGCCAGCAAAGTAGAGTTGAATATCCTTCGGGTCGTAATTGTCGGAAGTATGTCCCTTTTGTAGTCGAATTCCGACAACCGCTGGAGCGTTCCGCATTAAAACGAGATTAACGACGAGATACGGTGTCGGTCGAAGAAGTCCATGAAATTCCTTTCACATTGTAGGCGGTTGTTACTTGACTGTAGTCGTCCGCTGCGACGAACGATTTTTTGAAGTTGCTATGTGAAACTCTCGTACTGCAGGATACTGTAACCGGTTCCATTAATCAGCCTGCAAGTGAAATTATACTTGTCACAAGGGCAAAGTAAATTCAGACGACATCCAAATACAGGGGAGGGGAGAGAGCTATTTAGACCAGACTTAACCCACATGAATTCGCTGATATTTTGGAATTCAAAAGAGTCCGCTGTACAAACTTTTTTATCCATGGCATTAACAATGAGTGAACCTATCCAGGTCTATGATGACTGTAAAAATATCCATAATTATAACAAATAAACAGATATCAATACAAATCTCAAAGAAAATTCGATATTACTGGTAGTAAGTTACTAGACAAAGAAGTGGAAAACGGAGCTATTTGTAAGATTGCCAGGCAACATAAGAGTCAAAGAGAAGATTAATCACGATTCTATGTGCCCTAACAAAAGTTTAATATTCAATTTTCTCGTGCGCATCCTCTGAGGTTAATTTTTAAACTTTATTAATAGGTAGGAGATGCAACGAAAAAAACCCACTATGTAACTAATTTCCAAATAAACTTTGGGTTTTTCAAGAAAATGTGACATTTTCCCATGAATGTTTTACTTGAATTGTAATAGGCTAATGTTGCAAGTAAATATTTCATATATACATATCTTGATACTTCTAAATGTCTATGAGGTTCAGAAAAAAAAATTAATTCATTTTGTTGTTATAGAAATTCTATTTGCTTATTTTGTTTATTAATTTTAAAATGATTGCAAGTTGCATTGCGCATACCGATAGACACTTGTACCTAACGTTTACCTTGCCCATGAGAAGTTCGGGCTAAGCATTCCTTTCTCCAGTCAATCTGCTTTTGCAAGCAGAGACGACACACAGATGAAGCCTGTGTAAGCAGATTATTGAGGTTAAAAGGAACAAATGCTGATACGGCAATGATGACGTCGTCACTTGGCAGGAGATTGCTCTCAGCCAGCTAAGAGTTACGTTACTTGCTGTAAGAGATACGACTTTAGTATTTTCAAATGATATTTTAGTGTTTTAATTCTCCACCCGCATGAGAAGAATGTCTGAAAAAAAAAAACAACAGTACCAAAATTGAACAATATATTAGTTTCATGTTGGAAAACTGCATAATTGTAATTATGTTAAATTAAATATTCCTTATTCAAACTATATGAAAAAGGTTTCCATACAAATTCTATATATATTATTAGCCCTGTATAAGATTCATATAGGATTATTTCATAGATAACATTTTCACTTCTAGACTTCCTGACTTTAAAATCTCTTTTATTTTATTTTATTTATTTATTATTTTATTATTATTAGTTTATTTATTTATTTATTTTTTTTTCATTGACTACGAAAATAAAATTACCCGGGACAGACAATATGTCAGTAGGTTTTTGGATATGTGTTTGAACTTTTAGCTTATTTGTCATTACTAAAGCGTTAAGTTAGAGTTCAAATCTTTACGCATATATATTTAGATATTTAATTAACCTTGGGTTACGTTTTGCTTATTGATTTTATCGTGATTCCTTTTTTTATTATAATTTGTAACCCTTCCGACTTCTTACGGAGTGTATTATATTGACTCCACTTGTATCCATATTTATTTTATTTTTTTATATTTATTTATTTATATATATATATTTTTGATAAAGTTAATGGTTGGCTTGAATATGTGGAAAAGTGTTCTAGCGGCGTACCGTATAAGGCTACTTGCGGCATCAATTCTATAGATACAAGATATAAATGATAAAGGTATTTAAAACCGCGAGAACCGCTATAATCCGGTCGGATCCAATATCACGAGTTGTAACTCGTAAGACATTGACACTTCCTATTTAATTATCCGTTATTCTACCAAACCGATTGACTCTGGGTGATAAAATATATTATTGGTTTTCTTAATGGATAGGAATTCACACAACGTGTTAAGGAGATTATTATTGATTTACACCACCCGAGTCACAGATTATTATGTGTTGAATTCCATATTTATTGATTTAGCACTCATAAATATTCGTAACGCACTCAATTGCGGTGTTTGTTTTTAGTGCTATTAATTCTATATAACGTGTCAAGGAACTATTAACACTAAGAAGTGTTTATTCCCTCTGTCAGACTCGTAATTCTGTTAATAATTCTACGTATATTCTTTCAAGGATTGATTTGGCACAGGATAGGCTCCTAAACTGACAGGTGTCTTAGTGTATCCCTTGTTTTCATGACACGTGTTACAATTAGTTATGTGCTTTTTATATCTGTAAGCATTGTAGGCCAGTAAAACAGTGATTTGGCTTTCTGTGACATAGGAGGGAACCCTGGATGACGGAATGCAACCAGTTTATGACGATTGGTATGAGAGAGATTATTACTACTACCTGGTCGTTAGTCCTCTGCTGTGTTCTTCGGGTTTTCCTCGTCACAGACCTACATAGAACATTACATTTGATTACATTATTCTGATACACATACTATAAATATACTTTTGCTTTAGGGTTTCTGCTCGAAGTGTTTATTGTTTTTGCCTAGCCACTGACCCTGTTTCCGTTTCGAAGTGTTTATTGTTTGGTGTTTATTGTTTTGCTTATCGCTGTTGACACTTGCTTTGTTCAGTTTGTAACAGTTCTGCGCTCCGACCCAGATATTCAATGCTCGCGATCTCTTGGGTTAAGGGATTTTCTTGTTTAGATACGGTTTTAACAATAGGCACGGATGTTTCTATATCTTTTAGTCCAATTAATGGTTCTTTGCTGTATGGTGCGGGATTGCGGGATAATGCGTCAGCTATGATATTTGCTTCCAGGTAGATATCTTATCTTGGCTCCAAAGACCTGAATGATCATTTGTCACCGAGTTCCCTTTGGACTGTGATTAAAGCCTTTGAAAAACTCGGTAAAGGACTCATGTTCAGTAAGGACTTTATCAGGATAGCCATAGATTATGAACTTAAAATGTACTAGTGTTAAAGATACCTAGCCCTTCCTTGCCTATTACTGCATATTTACTTTCAGAGGGCTTTAGTTTACGTGAATAAAAAGCTATAGGGAAGAACTGTTTATCATATTACTGAAGTAATACCCTCTTACCCCTTGGTCTGAGGCGTCTGTTGCAATAAAAAAAATTCCTTATTTAAATCAGGGATTTTTAAGTTAGGTAAGCTGCATTATTCCGCTTTTAAGATATCGAACGCCTGTTGATGCTTTTTAGACCATAATCAATCTACGCTCTTCTTCGTAAGATCTGTTAAAGGAGCTGTCATGATTGAAGAGTTACATATTTGCATACGATTGTAATACCCACTACAGCGCAAAAGTGCTGTATCCCCTTTTACGTTAATAGGTACCGGAAGTTATGAATAGCCGACACCTTACCACGGACTACTTTAAGACCTTGACTAGACACATAAAAACTAGATAAACATGTTCGGTTTTAAAAAACTCACATTTAGATATTTTACTCTGAGATTATTTGTCTTTGTCTCTGTAGCACTAGCTCTACTTTATGTGAATGTACTTCTAAGGTATTAGAAAAGATTACAAGATCATCCATATAGGCATGTAGGTTATCCCCTAAAAGTCTCCAAACACTATATTGTAATTGGGGCGCAACGTAAGCCGGAGGCATACGTAAAAAATTGATAATGTCCCCTGAGTGTGCTGAAAACGGAGTATGAGGTACAATCACTTAGGTAATGGTATCTGGTAAAAGCTTTTAAGTAAGTCCAAGTTGGTGAAAAAAATTTATTCTAACCTAACAGAGATAAGATGTCGTCGGTATATCGCACTGGAAACTATCGGAAGTCGTTTCCTTGTTTAAGCGACAGAAATCTACGCAGATACGCCAAGTCCGATCTTTTATGGCATGACGTCTGAGGGAAAAATTATATGGGCTATTTGATTTCCTAATGACTCCTATTACTAACATTTTTCAACTTCGTCATTTATCTCTATTTTGAAATTTCATTGAGAATCTATACGAAGGTACGTAAATAGCTTTATGTTTGTCCTTAGACCGTGTTTTGTGTTAAATTACATCCGTTTTTCTCCAGAGATCACTCGCTAGTGGAGAAACTTCCTGGTATTCAGGTAGAAGATAAAAAAAAATTCTGCTGAATCACCTCTGCTTGAATGACTTTACGGATATTACTTTAGATAGATTATCAGAGAGATTCATCCACGACTGGTTGGGCGTGATTAAAAATTAGCAACAATAAAAAATGCGATATTTATAACTTCCGTATCCACGATATGTATACTTTTAGGGCTTTGTTCGCGGAAATCGTTATATTTCAGAGTGTCGGGAAGGATTAAAATTTCATTTCCCAAGCAAAGTCTTTTTACACGCACTAAGACATTCGAGGGTGCATGCTTCTCGAGATTTTGCGTGCAAAGTACGACTGCGGTTGTGGGAGAATTCTGTTGGGTCATTTGAACAATGTTACGATTTATGAGACAAATGTATAGTTCCTTTATATAAGTTATTATTTGATTAACTGTCTCATTTTTGTTCAAACGGATTTTACTATGTTTGAAGGTTTATAGGATTTTCCTTTGATAAACACGCCTTATTTTGCAGGATGTAAGATAATATTTTGTATACCCCTAGATGGATCTTACAATTACACTACATACAGATCAATGTTTTTTATAACTATAGAGGTATCTGTAAGCGCTCGCTTATCCGGACTTCTCATTAGGGAAGTTCGAACAACAGACGGTGAGTCCGTAAATACAGGATATTACGTCTACTAAAGGAATAAACAAGATATTCTAATTTTTACGGCGCGTACAGTCGGGCTTAATCCACCAGTATTTATTATAACTTAATGTATTAAAATTAAACGAAAACCTGCTCTGATTACTTTATACGGTCGTGTGTTTCATAGGAAAAATCCTTTTTAATTCAAAAAGATATTGGTATGAACCAACATCGCTTTTCCCACTCTGCTAGAGTCGCTTATTGTGTGGAATTTGCTATGTTTTGAACACTTCGGCAGTTTTTTGACTAACCTTGACCGCTTGACTAGGTGACACAGTCACCGAGTTTGCTTGTTTGATTCTGAACGGGCTACTGTTTCTATTTCTTTTTGTAATAATTGGATCCTTCTCTTTATTACCATCGGCAACGTATTGTGTGTTTTTAGCATTATGTTGCTGGTTACGTATAAAGCAATGAATGACGAACTATTAGGAACTGAGCGATTACTAATAAGACAAGTTATCTCTACTGTATTCAATATTAACTGTTTGTACTTCATTCTTTGCTAAAATTTGAAATAGTGAGGGATCCTGGTCAGCGCATTTAGCCTGATGAAAGTTTTTTTACAGACATGTTATTCCTTGCAATCCAGCCGTATTTTTAAAGTTAAGTTGAGTCATTGAGGTTCGATATTTTATATAACTCAAAAAACTCAAGGCTAAAACTGCGATCGGGACTTTGCAAAGGAGCATTTATTGTCATGACCCGAAATAGTGTTACCTCTAATTTATATAGATTTGTACGGGTGTTCCACTTGTTTTTTTGTGTGTTTTCTAATCACTACGGTGCTTAACGACCCTATCCATGCATCTGTATAAATACAGACGTCCACTGCGTAAACGCATATTCACTGTTTAATATGATTTGTTACGTAAGGGATTAATAATCACCCAAAATGATAAAATTAACATAGTATATGATTATGATATTTCAGTAGAACTTCTGGAAACAGACACTCAAAGATAAAAAACTCGCAGTAGCGAAATCTCAATGATATAGATAATTTCTGTAAAAAAGTAAGATTAAGAATGTCTCGTAACTTCAGCCACAGAAATAACGAAATTCGACCTGCAAAGGAAACACTCAAAGTTACTCCAAATGAATAAAAAATTGTACTTAGCTTGCTTTTGTGGGAAGTCACGGTGTTCCGATAACGACACACGGCCTTGGTCCTCCTTCTCTATTTAGCGGACGACCTGGTTTGGCTTCAGTTTCCCCCGTGCGCGTTGTTTCAATGATTCGAGCCCTTGAAAATCCGATGCTGCAGACGCGTTCGGTTTGTTTCTTGCAGTGCCGGAAACGCTCACTAACGATGTTTTCTTGAATGATTCTAATGAGAGACGAAGCTTCCGTTGCCGTAGGAAAAGGACACGTCGGTTTTGTTTCTTGAAGTTATTCACTAACGATGATACTAAGTTGCTTGACGAATCTTGTTGTTTTCTGAAGTCGCTCACTAATGATGATACTAGGTTGCTTGAAGAATCTGCTGCTTTCGTCGTCGTTGACTTCATGATTTATTATTCTGTTTTTTTCTTCGTAGGACGTTGTAGAGTTCTTCTGGTCCCCTTACGGGCCACCAATATTAGGGCTAGTGCCTTGTATAATAAGGCGCCCTATGAGGTAATGTTAGACTTGCGATAATCTATAAGCTAAGTCGGTTGGTATTGCACTTCCATCTTCAATGGAGTGTCTGGGGTTTTGTAGATCACTTACGAAGTCGGTATTATCTTTACGACGATGTGTTAAACTCATGGTTCGGTGAGGTTCTTGTAGAAAACACTAAGTATAAAAATAGATATAATTTCTTCTGAAGTTTTACATGCTGAAGATCAGATATGATTGTACAAGTCTTCTAATAACGATAGCTTGATCGCTTCTGCCAATGATAATGGCTAATCCTATTCCTCTACATGATAAAGCTTAGGTAAAGAGGTACAGGTCTTCTAATGACGATAGCTAACTCTGTTCTGCCTGTCTACCATCTCTGTTACAAGTTATGAAGGAACAGACAGTAGTTCGAACATATGAACATACAATCCAAATGACATAGTTTCATACGAACACACAATCGAATGAGACACGCTACAGATCACGTAGGCCGTTTGAATAATAGGTCGGGGTAGTTGTCTCAAGCAGGGAGCTTGGACTAATGTTTATAAACAATTGAATGACTACAGGTGACGGCATGTTATCTTAGCCTACATACTTATTGTATACGTCATCTTTAGCGTCTCTAGTCTCATCACATTCCTGCAAGCAATCTGGTTGACCTCTTTAGTTTTAGTATTATATATATGGACTAACATTCCATATTTTTATTATGTAAACACTTACATATATATATATATATATATAGATATATATATATATTATATATATATATATATATATATATATATATAAAACCAGGGAGTAAGGGCGAACTCAGTGCACTACACATTCACATCCAGATCAAGGGCAGGAACACAGAAGCAGATGACGTATTATCCATGTATTCCAAGCTTTCATGATTCGTAATCACATCAGGGAGATCTACAAAATAAAATGCAATATATTAATATAAGTTAATTAAAAGAGCTATATACAAGACTTTAATTTAAAAAGCGGGCGAAGGAAACTGATAAAAACCGAATAAAAAGATAAAATTGTTAAGAACAGACAACACACCCAAACACAGACGCACTTGGAAATAAAATAGTAAAATCCAGACAACATATTTAAATACAGACACTTAAAAAACACTGGAGGTTAATCTACCATTCCAGAGGATAAGGACGCAACAAGAATAAAACATTTTTTTTTTTTTTTTCAGAGAAAGGCAGAGTTAGGACAAATACAAGGGAACAACGGTTGTTTGACAGTTCAGAGAAGGAACTCGTTGTTTAACATTAAGGTATCAAGAATAAGCAGTTCTTGTGGGTTGTTTGTATAACCAATAATCTTAAAATCTTCATTACTGATTTCCGTTTTGCCTTTAATGGTATGGCTGCATATATTAGAGGATTCTGGATTAGTCCATCTGCATCCGGTTCTATAACTGGTCCCTCTTCTCACCCTGAGAAGCCTCCTGATGGAGCCAATATATTATCCCATATTATATTTAGGACATTTGTACTCATAGACAACGCCAGACGACATCAAAGGCGGTAGCCGATCCTTAAATCTGAAAAGAAAGCCAATACTTTAGAGTTCTGAGGTGTTAATTTAAGATCGATAGCCCCAATTTATTTTTGGACGCTTTTCAAGAAATCCCTCAGAAATTTGTCTTCATATAAGAAAGGAAACGTTGCATATAATGGGAGTTTAGGCACGTCAAAACAATTTGGCCTATTGGAGAATTTATTTAGAAGTTTTTTGAGAATCCTTTGAAAAACATGAGTTGGGAAGCAATTATTGGTGAAGTATTGTTGTAAGAAGACAGTTGGGCCCTCTGCCACCAAGAATACACTTAGAGAACCTCTTAAAAGATGCTTCATAACATGTAAGGGCACTGTAGGGTAACACTACATATACAGGAAATCTTCTCAATGTTGACTGATGAAGGGGTGAGGCAGCGTGGGACAGTATAGTGACAGAGCGACACATTCACCTATTCTGAATTCTGGGACAAGGAGTCTTGAATATAGAACCAGTTGGAAGTTTCTTTAATAAGGAAATCAACGTTTGGCACAAATGCGGCACTGGTTCGGTCAACAATTGACAGAGAGGATCTTTGTGGGTGGCCGGTGAGTCTGTGTTGGATAGTGGTCTGCCAATAATTCCTCTGTTTGACCTCTGACCTCCTACTTATGTGCATTCCAGTTCCCGAGCTGTTTGGTTTCGTTTGGCTTGGGTGTGGAGGAGCACAAATCCTGTTACTCGTGCCTTCTGGCAATTCAGGTGTCCTGTGCTCTAGTTGTTCGGTTTACATGGAATAGAAGAGAATTTCGGCAGACGGGCGAATTCCTTATACCAGAGAAGCTTGTCAAAAGAGAAAAAAATAAGTATTGACTGATTCAGAGTCTTGATAAGAAGATAGCATATGCAAATAATGCCATTGAATTCAATAGAAGTTGCATAAGAGAGAAAATATGTCCAAATAGCATTTAGTTTATATTGATTTGGGATTCTTCTACGAGACTGGCTGAGTGGCATTAACCAGATAAGACCCAGTTGCAACACAAAATTCTAATAACTGCAACTCTCAGAGAGGGATACAGAAACACTGACGAAAGCTTGTAAATTAATTTTAGTTCAGAAAAATAGGCCTTATGAAATAAAAAGAAGTCTCCTAAAAACTTTCTTGTGGAGGTAGAAAAACACATGCATTTTTATTCGAACATATATTCCCTCAATTACTTTTATAAAAACATTTATGTACCCTGAATTACTTTTATGAAAACAAATCTATACCCTCAAGTACTTTTATAAGAACACAAATAAACCTTAAAGTACTTTTATAAAAAAAAATTTATTTAGCCTGAAATACTTTTATGAAAACACATATACCCTCAAGCACCTTAAGCACCCAGGTAACTTTTTATCTTGAAAAAAGACAGAAAGGCGTGAGAGGTACATAACCACACTTCCCCATGCACACGGTAGTCTGAGGCAAAGAAGTGAACCTTAAAGCTATTTTCAGTTTTCTGTCAAAGAAAACTATTTTTCTGTCCATATGCACTTTTTCTGTCCTCCCTCTGAGCTTGAAATCTACTGAGGTCTACAGATTTGTTTGTCGATCATCCACCCTCCAATCATCAAACATATCAAATTATAGACCTCTAGCTTCAGTAGTTTTTATTTTTTTAAGGTTAAATTTAGCCATGATCGTGCATCTGCCACCGCTATGGGTGCCAACAATACAGGCTAAATATCATATGGCCACAGCTCATACAACATTATACCGAGACCGCCGACAGATGATTTATTTTTGGTGACCTCAGGGAAATATAAGAATTCACGCTAAAGACAATTAGAGGGTAGGACATTAAGTGTTTGCTTACCGTTCTCCACCACTACAAGGTCTCTTGACGACTCCAGGTCAAACACCCGCTCAGAAAAGCCACAGAAAAGCATCTTCAGCAAAGACACCAGAAGTGCAGCATAGCGACAAAGCTGCAGGGACAGGAGTGGAGTGCAGAACTGCCAGAAGAAAGGTGAAGGATCCGCAGAAATAGCAGAATGACTTTGCTCACTGCTATGTAAAGTGCAACGAAAAGAGAGCAAAAAGCGTAACCTGTAACAGCCATCATGATGATCAGAGAACTGAAGGGTTGTACATTCAGCGAAAACATGCAGAGAGATAGTTATGGTGAATATACGATGTACAAAAAACTATTAATGAAATCTTGATCAGGAGTTAAATAAACGGCCAAAGACAACTTTTCGTTGATAAACAAAACCTTAAAATAATTATGTCGATGAACCCATGAACTGTTTACTTTTTTGTTACAATAGGAATCTATGTGTCACGTTTTTTTTTTTTAACAGAAACGTATGTGTTTATAATAGCCACAATCCCCTCTTAACTTTTTTATTTATTCACACGTATTGCTCCTCCTCTGGTAGCCCTTGGTTGCTTTAATGAACTTAAAACTAGGATTTCTGTGTCTTGGATAAATGCAAAGTTTATTGTATTGGTGGGCAATAGTTATGTTAGCACAGAATCAATTGCTGCTAGGAGTTATTTACGTTAATAATTAATGGTTAAAATGAAGCAGCACTTACTGTAACTCACAATGGAAAATGTATTACATGAACTTTATAATTTATGTCACAATTTAATGTTATAGGCATAAAATAATTTCATAGAATTATTATTAGAATTAGGACCTATAAGTTAAGTAATATCATAGTTTAACTGGATCACTAATCTGATTAACAGCTCTCCTAGGGCTGGCACGAAGGATTAGATGCTTATTTACATGGCTAGGAGCCAATTAGTTTATTAGTGACGGGACCTACAGCTTGTTGTGGGATCCAAACCACATTATATCGAGATATGAATTTCTAATCACCAGAAATAAATTCCTCTGGTTCCTCATTGGCAGCAGTGGGAAGTGAAGTCGGGCTACCAGATTGATAGGCGAGTATGCAACCCACTTGTTCACTGAGAAACTATAAGTTAGTCATGCATTTAAATATAAGATTATCTGGGTTATGTAGATTCATGAGGCAATGTAAAGTTTAAATCTGCCATGCAAGTAACTTCACTGAAGGAAAGTCAAAGACACACAGGACCAGATCTGGTGGTTGGCACTTAGCAACATCATAGTGGAGAATAAAGGTAGAGAGTAAGAATATCTTTACGCTTTCAGGAAGGGTAATAGATTGGCAACGTGGCATTTCACTCTGGACGGAGTGCCAGACTACTTTATTTTGTTTTGTAGAATTATAATTACAATATCTTACACAATATCATAACAGATAAGAACTAAAATCAGTAACAAATTCTGGGTCTATTTGTTGTAAAATATTTGTAAATTTACTGAGATGGGGAGATGCAGTAAGTTTTTTGGAGCTATACTTGGCTGGAGCATTGACTGTAGTGCCTGGAAAGCACGTCAGAGTTCTTATTGTCGGTACCTTTGATGTGCTTGATTTTCCAGTTATAGTCTTGGAGGTCCAATCACTATCACATGAAGTGCTTATTCTGATTCCTAATAGTTGTTAGATACTTAAGGGGGTTATAGTCTGCAAGGACGGTTAACCCTTAATGGATGGGCTCCATCATGTGTATCAATAACAGGGTGGTGAACGGGCTAACTCACGGCGAGTATCAATATTACAAACTGTACGATGTGGATGAATCAAGTGGGAAAGAGTTTCCATCACTTCAGTGGCCCCTAAATGACTAGTGGTAATTTAGACTACCTCAGCTCAGGCAGTGAGTGGCTCAGGGAGATCAGTGTTATTATAGACTTGATGGGGGATATTTAGTTTTTATCTTGTATGATATGATGTCGGTTATAATTGTAATTTTGCAAATAAATATTAGAAAAAAACATGTATACCTCCAAAAAACTTACTGCATCTCCCCATCTTAGTAAATGTATGTAAATATTTTAAGGTAAATATACAGATTTTAGTTCTTATCTGTTATGATGTTGTGTGAGCTGTAGTTATAATTTTACAAAATAAAATAATATAGATTATTAAAAAAAAATATCTAACTTGGTAAAACTTATAAGAGACTTGTAAAAAAAGCTTCCACACAGGATTGTGAATAGCCACTTTCAACTTCCTGTGGAAGGTAGGGAAAATTTCTTTGAATTTTCTTTTCTTACATGATATGTATTTGGATATCTTCTTCTTTCCATTGAAGTGTTTTTTTTTTAAATTGGCCAACATTAAGTTACCTGGTCTGGAGGTGAGGATCATGCCCAGGAGTTCCTTTTTAATGGTGCTGTATCATGTTTGAGCAGTTAGAAAGGCTGGTTGTAGTCAAGTGAATGGAGGACTGGCTGACTGATGAGTATTGCCCTTAGGTGGTTGTAAGCGCTTCTCTCACAGTGAGGCATACAATGGAAGTGTTGCTTTCCCCTGAAGAGGTTGGTTATTTGAGCAGCTACCTCCGTGATATTAGGAATGAAACAACAGAAATATTGTACCATTCCTATGAAACTCTTGAGATTCTTTCTTTGTCTTCAGATACAGCATATCTCACTTTGCATGTTGGTGTCCTTAGGCATCAGCTTCTGTTTTCTACTCTCGGCCACCCAGAACTGACAGACATTTGTTCAGATTGATGACAAGGTTAGCTCATCATAGAGCAGCTAGAATTTGATCAAGGGTTTGTAGGTGTTCTTCCCATGAGCGGGCATAGATTACTATGTCATCTAATAAAAAAAGCAGTTTTTAACACCTGCCAAGATCTTATTTACTAGTTGCGGGAAGCAGCTAGGGGCCAGCAGTCATGATGAACACAGTCAGAGGGCGTGACATCTCAGACAGCAGCGCCTGCCAGTATCCCTTTTCTATATTAGTCTTGCTTAAGAAAGGGCCACTGCCCAGGCTGTCTGAACAGACCTCAATTTTGGGGGAGTTGGGATAGCTCTGGTTTTGTAACGTCATTCAGTTAGCAAAAGTCTTTGTATAGCCTGTTGCTATTGGTGAGGACCACTTACTGCAGCTGTCTTCAATAAGGCCCAGGTAAGTTGTATTTGTACTTGTTCTTCGATCCTTTTCGCTTGCTGGAGGTTGACCTGATAGGGCTTTGGGCTATAGGGGTGGTATTTTCCAAGACATTTGTGCATCCGAGGCAATCCTGCATTACCTGAAGATATTGGAGTAGTAATTGTTGAATGTTTCAGCAATGGTGATCCTCGAGGCCTGGAGTAATAGATGCAAGGTTGAGTAAATTTTCGGAATTAGTTGTGGGGGCAGTATTGTCGTAATAGTGCCTACCAGGGCCCCAGGTTTAGGTGGTGTCTTCTGTTCCTCCTTCTCCTCACGTTCCTGGCAGGGCTTTAGCAGGTTAATGTGCAGCCATCTGGCGTGCCTTCTCCTATAGTCTGCAAGGTAGTTTAAGGCTCCTTGCTTCCTAAGCATTTTGTGAGGGCCTGTGAGGTGGGTTTTGAGGGGTGGTAGCTCCTATCTGGAGTACCAGGACCTAATCTCCTACGTATATTGAATCTCCTGGAGGTTGCCTTTTTTATCGAGTTTAAGCTTGACTCTCTCTTGAGTTGCTGCCTCCATGGCCTGAGATATTATGTATTTTCTAGGGGCACTGGAGTTTAATTTGCTGTAATCAAAAGGACCTTTCAATAAAACCCTCAGAAGACTGTAACAGAAGAATGGCAAATAATAAATGGTAGGTTGGCAAGTAAGAATTCTGCTTCTTAACACTTACTTTATTTACACAAGCGTAATGGTGAACCAAAGGTGACAGATCTTTAAATGAAAATGTACAATATCTCGCTGAAGCAGTGATTAGCACATCAAGTAATTTAAAAGGGTACATAAATGGACCATATACAAGAGGTCTTTGAATTTCAAGCAGCCATGCAATTATACTATCCTGGTGTGGCAGATTCCTCTCGGCAAATCAGGATGGCAGGATAAACAATCTACTTGGTAAACAATACTGTCAACACTCCTGGGAGTTGAATAACTCTAGATCAGACTGTTTGGACGAGTTAATACACAGGTAAAATGGATTGCATTAATCTAATCACTCCTAGCAAGGGAATAGCGTTACTCTATGCTCTAGCATAACAAGGGACACACACTGGCACTGATAAATACACTGTTGGAAAGTCAAAGCAAAAGGGATTAAATTAAATTATGAATTATGGGAGAAAGCTATCGAGTCAGAAAAAACGTTACACTGGATTAGAACTAACCCTCTAATTCCTGGACATACTGTACCTTTCTTCTTTGCAATGCTTGGATAGAAGATTATCCAGGTGATGTAGATCTGAACTACCTTGCGAAGACGTCGGGTTCAAAAGTCAGTCCTCCAAGTGTATGGGGAGGTGAGAGCCTGTCTGGCAACCAGCTCAATACTCAAACAGGCAGGGTCTTCGGCGGACTCAAGCAGACTAACTGGCGATCTCTGTTGACTTGGCCCTTGTAAGGCAGAGAATGTGCTGGAGGCACGGTTTCAGGCGAAGACCATGACGCATATCTGCAGATTAGAGGGAAAGATTCTTCTCCAATAAGTTGAAAAAGATATTGGAAGGTTAATTATGTTTGGGGGGTTTAGCTAGAAGAAAACAGTGATCTTTTCCAGGTGTCATACCCTGGAGAAGCATGAAGATCCAACCCTTGGAAGGGGACAGCAAAACACTCCCTGTTTGTACCAGCTCACTCCTTATACTGTGGGTCTACCTATCCCCATACTCAAATGAAAAAGTTTTCTGAATTGCCAAAGAAATAAGCAATACAGTGGTGTAAAACCAGAAATACACACAGGCATGCACACACACACACACACACACACACACACACACACACACACACACACACATATATATATATATATAT
The DNA here is from genome assembly GCF_015104395.2 of Macrobrachium nipponense. Lineage (NCBI taxonomy): Eukaryota > Metazoa > Arthropoda > Malacostraca > Decapoda > Palaemonidae > Macrobrachium > Macrobrachium nipponense. The sequence continues at coordinate 59,508,456 of NC_087203.1, read as the reverse complement.
TATATATATATATATATATATATATATATATATATATATGTATGTATGTATGTATATACTATAAAATCACAAAAGTAAGCACATGATTTTGTTTACCAGTAAAAGCCACAGGGAAAATTTAAAAAAAGAAAAGACAAGAGTGCCAAGTACTTTCGTGTGTTTAACACATCTTGTGCCCCGAAGATGTGGTAATACACGAAAGCTTGGCACTCTGTCTTTTCTTTTTTAAAATTTTCCCTGTGACTTTTGCTGATATATATATATATATATATTATATATATATATATATATATATATATATATATTGCATTAAAATTAAAAAGATACTCAAAGATTTTCTACTAATTATTAAGTCATACCCGAAGTATTGAATGAAATTCAAGTCGGAAGTCTTGGCATTGCCTTTTTGTTTACATGTTATATATACTTATATTTTTAATCCAAGCCACAATTGTAGAATATATATATATATATATATATATATATATATATATATATATATATATATATATATATCATATACACACATATACACACACACACACACACACACATATATATATATATATATATATATATATATATATAATGCATTATATACAAAAGTGTCAACATGAAATATATTGAACCAAACATAAACTTCTTTCAGTTTTCTTCTGAGGATGGAAAAAGAAACTCACAACATTACTGAGTATAACTTGTTCACTTGTAAGTATTTACACAGTATTTTACTTAACTCTAGTACTTCCAGGCCCTATCGGTGGCCCTTTCTCAAGAGATGTGTAGATTCTCAGACTTCTGCTGGGCCTTAATTAACCCAGTCTGTCAACTTACACAATTATTGAGAAAGGGCCACAGATAGGGCCTGGAAGTACTAGTGTTAAGTAAAATACTGTGTAAATACAAGTAAACAAGCTATAATCAGTAATTTTGTGGGTATCTTTTTCCATCTACACATGATATATATTACTAATGAAATTTTTCATTTATGATGAACATCTTCAGAGTTCAGAATCTTCTTTTATTTTCGTAAACGAAATATTACGCTTTGGAGGGTAACGTTTGGAATCGGGAGGGAAATTAATGAAGATATTATATTTCTCTGAAGATATTATATTGAATTTATAGTACTCGACCCTGTGGTATATTTCTCTGAAGATATTATATTGAATTTATAATACTCGACCCTGTGGTAGTGGTGTAAGAATACTACCACCGTAGGTCCTGCGTGCCGTAAATGGCGGCTAAAAGGACAGCTACTGCCTTGCAGTCTTACTTTTGAGCAAAGGCTAGGCCCACCGCCCATGACTGTGGAAACTGCTGCCTTGCAAGTTGACTTTTTAGTCAAAGGCGAGGCCCACCGCCAATAACTGTGGTTGATGATAGCAAGGGCATGCAGTCGTAAAAATCCCTTTGTCAAACAATAAACCATGCCTTATGTTGTAAGGAATATGATATGAGAGAAGAGGTTAGGTGAAGGATGATGCTTCTGATAAAAGGCAGTGGAGAAGATTGATTGATTGTATCTATTAAATCTGGCGTGACAACATCTGGGTAATTGACACCGAAATAAATTAAATATAAAAAATTAAACTTTTAATAAATTTCATATAAAAATATCTATAAATATATATGTATATAAAAATTTTGTTCATATATATAAGTTCTTACATAGACAATCTATGAATAATTTAAATTTGGTTGAGGAGGCCCTCCTTCCCCATAAATTTATATAACTGCTTTATATTACAATCCTTTCCAAGAATTGTAGTTAGAATAAAATTACCTACTCTGTCACGACCCCAAGACAGGAACCTATGTCTCAAATTCCCGATTCTGGGACATTCAATCAACAAATGTTTCACAGTCAAGGGCAGAGTACAGTTCTCGCAAAACGGAGGATTTTCACGGGACATCAAGAACTTATGTGTGAGTCTTGTATGTCCAATCCTCAATCTGCACAACATCGTTTCTTGTCTCCTTGGCATATACGGATATGACCAAGGAGACACTGATGAAGTGATACTGCGCATTTTTTGATTAGTTAAAATATCCTCCCACTGGGACTGCCAACATGTTTAATTTTCTGACCTATTAACTAGAGGATACAAATCGATATGGTAGTAGGCATCTTGTGGGTTCTGGGGAGCTGACCGCCGACTTTGCAAGTTGGTCAGCTTTCTCATTCCCACCAGCCACCCCAACATGGGAAGGAACCCAACAGAACTTTATTTCTTTCCCTCTTCTTTTTAGTAAAAGCAGCCATTCCAATATATCCAAAATCAGAGGGTTTAAAGGGTTAAAAGATTCCAGCGACTGAAGAACACTTCTTGAGTCACAATATATAATAAAATTATTTTCATTCCGAATTAAAACTTCCTTTAAAGCCTTTAAAATTCCATATAATTCTGCTGTAAAAATCGATGCAACAGATGATAACCTGCCGCTTCTCTCTACATCAGGGAAGGCTACACCAAAGCCGACGCCAGCATCTGACTTTGAGCCATCCGTGAAAACTGCAGTGGAGTTATCATGTTGCAAAGTGTTCTAAAAATATTGACCGCATGGCCTCACTGGACAATTCTGTCTTGGTAAAATTAAAATATCTACAAAATTTTACCTCTGGAAAGTTCCAGGGGGGACTAACTGAATATTTTGCTGGTAAAATCTCGATTCTTGGCATATTTAATTCACGGACAATAAAATTTACTCTAAAAGCGAATGGATGAGGTTGCTTGGGGTGACTTTCATAAAACTGCCAATGCCTTTCATTTCTCATACAAATGCTGGTTAAAGACTTAGGTAGCCTCTGGAATCTATACCAGCTCCGAACCAGCAGACGCTTGTAATGAAGATCCAGTGGCACCTCATCAGCATCTACAAGCATGCTCTCGGTGGTAGATGATTTAAATGCTCCTGTACACAACCGTATTCCTCCATGATGAATTGCGTTGAGCATTTTAAGGCTATTTGGCTTCGCAGAAGTGTACACCTCACACCCATAACTTAAGTGTGGAGAAGGTGCATCAGGCACCGACCCCTTAATGTAGGGGTAACTGGGGGAAAGAAGAAAAAGGTATGAATTTATAATACTGCTGTTAGTTTCCTGCAACTCTGACCGGTTTTGGCATTATCATGTTTTGGATTCTCTCTGATACGTAACTGATCATGAACTTCTCATTCATCTTTGTTCTTGTGAGTGTTCAGCAAATTCTTAGTTATCGCCTCCTTTGAAGTAACTGCCTCTCCTTTTGAAGATGTCCAGAAATTTTCTCTCTCTCTCTCTCTCTCTCTCTCTCTCTCTCTCTCTCTCTCTCTCTCTCCCTCTCTCTCTCTCTCTCTCTCTCACTCTCTCACACACACACACACGTGCGTAGATTAATCGCAGTTTCATAATCATCAACCCGAAAAGTCATACCTGTAATTTTTTCGACAGAATCTCTCATTCAAAAGCCTCTTTCCAATTGCGTCTGAAGTAGAGCTGTATCATTCTTACAAACTGCATTTTAACGTTCGACCTGCTCTCTTTTAATGACAGTGAGATGTGCACTAACTGCTCTTGTTAGCTCATATTAAATAATGTGAACCTGTATGTCTAATATTTATATGGTTTATTGTCAATTTCTCCTTTTATATGTCAGGCTTCTGTATCACATGAAATAACTTTTAGTATCTCAGCTACAGTATTTTTGAAGTATCTCGGCTACAGTTAAAGGTATTCTCACGGAAATTTCAGCTGTCTGGTAATGATGAATCGTATTTTTTTCAGTGGTCTAAGGCTTCTAGTAATCCCCAATATGTTGCAGTGAATAAGCTACACTGGAGATCTTGGCAATGATAGAGATTTGTTATCACTGATGCGTAGTCTTCCTGTTTTTTCTTCTTCTTCCTTTCACCGGGGCAGCGTGTTGCAGCGAGGTTATTTGATTGCGATTTGTCATCCGCCATTTTTCAGCCATGTTATCCGAGATAGAAGCGGAGCGGAATCCGGAGGTGTATCAACAATGACCGGAGTTCTATTTTCGGAGGTATTTTGCATGTTTGTCTAAAATACATTTCAGTGCCATGCATGACGATGGAGGTGTCCGGTGCCGGAACACGGCCCATGGCAATGTCGCCCTCCTCAATATGCATGGCGTAATCTGATTATGACCTTGTTCTTTTCGCCTCTTAACGCCAAGTTGACTCTGCAATTGCAGGTTTTTGGGTTATTTGTGGCACCAGATTAAGGTGATGCTGTTATGGGCTGATCCCTTCTCTTTGTTTGTTCCATTTAGTTTTATGTCATTTTGGGTGTAGTATTTTGCGCTTTTTTAGTGGACGGCTTAGGTATTAAAATGACCTTCAATTAACCAAGGACCATGTATTTAAGATACGTTCAGAATATTGTAAGGTGCTTTGAGTTTTGTGTGTATCTTTTAACGCTCTCAGTACAAATTTATCCTAAAACATATTGATAAAAGGATATGTAGTTTCAGGTGTAAGTTCTGATAAAGAAAATGCTTTTTGAATTATCTTTCAGATATGCGGAACAATAAATTTATGTACGAAATAGTTTCATCCTCTCTTAAACCTAGAGCTCGGTCACTAAGAAAAATACATGTTGTTGGAATTAAACGTTCCTTTAAAAAACAGGCAAGTTACCTGAGGCAGGAAACACAATGAGAGGTAGAGAATCCCGGGTTATTGAAGCAAATAGCATGCAGGTTTGATCAGACAAATTGTTGGCCAGTTCTTTTTTCTTCGATTTGAACTGCAATTTATAATCGCCGTTCAAATGTTCTCATTTAGTTTTCCAAATGCCAGGTATTGTATAGAGGGTGCTGAGAATGTCCGATAAATGGTGTGAAATCAGTGTGGTGTGAGCTATCAAGAGCTTTTGTTATGAAAGTGGTTTCGTACTTTGGTTGAATGTAAGTCTGAAACAGTGAGGTCATTATAAAGAGTAGATGCAACAACAAATGTTTATAGGAATGGTGGAAAGCGGTTCATTCGTAATAGGTTTTCTGTGTGGGAATACATGTAATGTTTCATGGTAGGATGGAAGAAAAGGCGAGTCCCAGAACACGTAAACTTAGAAAAGTGGCAGGACGTATGCCAAAGAGTGAAAAAAAAAAAAGGGGGGGGGGGGTCTAACTATTGAACTGTGTTGCGTGGTTATGTAGAGTAAGTAGGGTTGAAAGTATGAGAAATGCTGAGATTCTTAGAACTGAGTGTTACATAAGATGAAGGATGGCGTAGAGCGTTATGAAATGATTGGTCAGAAGGCTAAGAGAGAAGAATAGACATTCTTGGAGGTGCTGGGGATTGGTTGGAAGAGGTTGAGGTGAATGGTGCTGTGCGACAGTTAAAGTATGAAAGTGATTTTGAGCACTGTCGTGGTTTTATAAGCTGCCTCCTGTAAAGAGAAACGTCCGGGATGTTTCCATACATACACAACCACATTAGTTGTCTAAGTTTTGTACTTCATGAATGGTATAAATTTCAGGCAAAAAAAAAAAAAAAAAAAAAAAAAAAAAAAAAAAAATGGAAAGATGAGATGATGCATGTCTTGGCCCTAATGCTGTAAAATAAAGCAATTTCATCTTGAAAGCGACACCATTATGAACATCCTGGCCAGGAAGCTAATTGGCGTAGCTCGAGCAAAGAAATTTATCCCTAGGCAAGTTCTTAATGCACAATAGCTAGCAGAAATCGCATTAAGTTGCATATCTCAAAGGACAGGCAATTTATCGTAGTTTTGCTTGATTCACAGATACTCACCAATAATGCAAAGCACAAGGATGATTATATTTGACTTGATTCAACTCATCCTTTTGATCTTTTTTTTTTCTTAAAATACGGGAATGGATTACCCCAAGGCCAGATTAGGATGACACTAAAATCAGTATGGTTACTGGTCCACAATAATATAGCATGTGAGTACATGGTCTATAAATGTGGACTTGCAACCATTATCATCATTTTCGACACAGAAATCTGTGCCCAGAATCAGTATCTTTGTATGAAAACGAACTCAACTCAAAGAGAACCATTGAATCTTACTGACAAAAAATATGTTTACATTAGGCGTTTTATGTCATCATCACCATCATCGCTTTCAACAACTTATGACGATGTAAAAGACCTTTGTGACCATCCACTTCTCAAGCCTTCCTCTGCTTTCGTTTCCACTAATCTCCTGTTAAATCAAGACTCCGGTCTCATGCTTCTTTTTCTTGCCCAAAAAATGCCCAAGCCATATCCATCTCCTTTTCATTATTCTCATTTTGAACACGCAACTTCCGTATATCCTCTTTGTATCAATTCTGCGGCTCCTCTGACTTAATATTCTAATTTTTTTTCTTTTAGCTGATAGGTAAGATGGGTGAAAGAAGAGTGAGGGCAGTTAGCTAGCTAACCATGGCAGAGAATAGTTTAGAAAGTTAAGTATTAGTAAAGATTACTGTCCGTATAGGAATACAGATCATAGTACACTGTTACATATCTGTATAGTAGTAGAATATAAATACATGAAAATAAAAAAATTCTATAGAGTTTATATATATATATATATATATATATATATATATATATATATATATATATATATATATATATATATATTAATACGAATTTACCTGGGGTTAAACTAAGGATCCATACAACGCAACATATCAAACTCTGGCCTTGAGATCAGGCAAAAACAAATTAAATTAAATACGACTGTAGGTCTGCTTCAAAAGGGGAGCGATTAGGTAAACTCTGGGGTTTAACTTAACTTACTATAGTTAAAATAGGAAATCATATCACAAGTATGGTTAGCGTAACTGGGACAAAATACAAAACTCCTTCACATCAAGATGAAAGAAGTAATGCGTGGGGTTTTTCTTGAAGGAAACCCAATAGAAGTCTGCTTCAACGGTCACCGTAAAGTGAGGTTGTTGTGGGGAGCCAATATTGCCACAAGCTGATGCACAAAAACCACAATTGACTAACTCCCAACCTGTAAACGAAAACGCCTATGATTACTTCGCTGGAATGAAGTGTCCTATTAAGGAATCGCAGAGTTGAACAGAGGCTGCCCGGAAATGAACACGATTCTTGTCATTCACAATTTAGCAATTTATGTTACACTTCACCTAAATGTTTTGCTACTGGAAGCAACATAAATTAGGAGACAGTACAGATCTCACTGTAGGTATAATGCACAATGAAAATGGAACAGAAAACAGACAGTAACAGGCTAACAGCAACGTGCCTGACTAAAACCTTAAACTTGGCACTTTACCGTTGTTAGGAGAGTTGTTCCTCGTACCTGGGGGGGGGGGGGGATGAAGTGAATTAGTTCGCTACAAAAATAAACTAAGCCTACAGTCGTCAGGTGCTTAAGATGGGGCAGTTCGAGAAAGCCAGGGGGAAGGGCATGCGTTCTGGACAAGCGTCTGATAAATTCTGGATTTGCGGAAATTTTGTTTAAAAACCATTATTCGAAAGCAATTGCTCGAAAAGTTTTTTTTTTCGAAAACAATAGTTCGGATGTATATGTAATCGTTCTTATTTACAGTTGATCGAAATACAAAATATTCGAATAAACAGTTTTTCGAAATGAATATTGTTCGAATCCATAACATACTTTTCTAACCATATAGGAGAAGAGGATTATTATAGGAGAATAGGATTAATGTTAATTAATGACTGATTTAATTTAAATCTTATAAAGTTTTCTTAACATATCTTTGTACAATTTATTTTAAATAAAAAATAAATATTTTAAAAGCAATTAAAATTGAATATCCAAACATAAAAAGGAAATCAGACATTTTAAAAGCAATTAAAACTTAAAAAGATAAAAACATTAAAGGCAACAGACATTTTAAAAGTAATGAATTCTTGAACATCGTAGCATAAAAAAGGAAATTAGACATTTTATTTCAGCCCTAGATTATGGGCTACTGCACGAAGATAGTTGATCTCGTCTTGATAGTCTTCAAAGGTGTCAACTAGTTTCTTCAGACATCTTGCGCTTTCTTTACATTTCCGAGTGCTTCTTTCACATTCTTCTCCGCTATTTAATTTTGCAATTTTAATTTCATTGAGAGATTGTGCTCTCTTAAGGGCTTCGATGAATTTACACAATGATGGGTGAATAGCGGCGACTTGCTGAGAAAATGCCCTCAGTCGCACTGTCTTCGGAAGTTCATTTTCAACTCTTTCAAAGCAGAACCAAATTCGTATATCTAACAAAGGTGATCGCCGATCATTTCGTCGACCTGGTCGACCAAGCCGGGTATCTTCAAAATAATCTAGTACCGGAAGTAATTCAGGTGAAGATATCTCTTCTACTGAATATTCAAACGTTTCAATGACTCTTTCTTCTGGGATAAATGCCAATGCGCATAGCATTCACATTTTTTACTGAAAACTCCACTTTAGTAGCATATTGTACTTTTAAACCAACATTGCATATTTTTCTATACAAACATTGTCCTAAAGCTTGACTGAGGAAAATTCTTTCTTGGAGGCACAATTCTTTTACACATCGCAAAAATCTAACATAGGTAACTTCTTTTTTGTTAGGCAGCAACACCAAAGTCAAAGGTATGCAAAACCCATTCTTTAAGCCATGTATGGCATAAAGTTGTTCAAACAGTGTAGGGACAGTTTTGAAAGTATCATTCTAGAAAAAATTTCGACACGGAG
>NC_087203.1:59489774-59494774 GCF_015104395.2 Macrobrachium nipponense | reverse complement strand
CAAAAGTCAAAAGATGATGAGCAAACTCGTAAATCTGCCGTTATTTAGGTTGGAGGGGGACTGGGTGTGAGAGGGCATCCATTAAGCGCCTGAGGGGGTTTACATTCAATAATCTTAACAGAAATTTCACTATTAATAAGCTGCACAGAAATTTCACTATTAATAAGCTGCACGGAATCTCTTCGCAGTTGTAGTAGAATCGCATATTTACGCATATTGGTTTATTCATAAATCTGATAGATCATAATAGTTGATTTGTACTTCACCATAGCGACAGGCTTTACAACGGGAAAATTTTTTTAATTAAATGTTGTAGGCAAAATGACAATTTGGCTTTTTGATGCGAGAAGTTTCATGGCTTATTCTTTTGTGTTATTCGTTGAAGCGCTGTATTACAGTTCGCCGATCCCTTTTCAAATAGTAAATCTCTCTCTCTCTCTCTCTCTCTCTCTCTCTCTCTCTCTCTCTATCTCATCCTCTCTCTCTCTCTCTCTCTCTCTCTCTCTCTCTCTCTCTCTCTCTAAAAGCTCGCTGATATTCTTATCAGTCACTGTATAATTTTCCAAAAGGATCGTTCATGTCAAGTAATTATTTCTCTTGTATTTTAATCGAAGGTCAGGTTACTGCGTTTCTCTACGAGGAATTTTGTGCATTAAAAGAAAATCTTATGTGAACTCAAGTTCACTGATATTACATAAAATGCAAACTGAATTTTTGTTTAAAGAAGCCTGTAAAAAAAAAACGCTCGAAATGAGGTCCTTAAAAATCAACAAATTTCGGTCTTTCAAACATGGAAATAGTACGTGCTACAGGATTTTAAACAGCCATCCTCAAGTAGAGGTTACCTTGGGGTCACTAAATGATCTCTGTTTGCAACGGCTTTTGTTGTCAGTTTGTAGCTGCAGAAGTGCCTTTGCAGCAAAGCATCATCATTGATCGCGTGAAGTGGCCGTCTGCAGATGAGGCTGCAATTGATTTAAGGAAACACCCGTTACTGATGAGGACTGATTAGGAGAGGTAGATGTTCTGTGGGAATTGATGTCAAAAGAATACATCTTCATAATATTACTCTGGGATTGGAGGAGAAAGGCACATGTTTGACTAGAATTGTCTATAAATAAGTAGGAAAATTCTGTTTGATTGTAATGTCTGAGATTTATCCTGGGTGGGGTACATTTGACTCTTTGCGATTGATTGGCGGAAAAGAAACATTCGTGTTGAGAATTAATGGGGGAAAGGTATAGGTTTGTCTTGGTATTGGTGAGAAAAGGCTGTCTCATCAGAGACTACATGTAGCTTCTGGAGTCGATGCAGGGAGGAAAATAATTCTGTTTGGAAATGGTGACGAAAAGTGATGTTTTTGTATACAATGTTCAGTTTAAAAACCCAATTTTAGATTTATTGTGTGATTCTAGAGATTAAATTTTAATAATCAACCCCATTGTTATTCAATTGTTAAGTTGACATTTTGAATTATAAAGCCTTTCATAGATGTCATCTTTACGCCAACTTTGAAGAGAAAGTAGTTTTTGAACGATAATAGATGGGGCGTGTTTTTAATGCATTAACAAATCTCGGTACAATCTCATTAATCTAATAACTAGACTGAATTTCAAAACTCTTTCTATAGTTATACTATATTTACCTTTTCTTTGGTATTTTCACTTATTACCAATTCTATCTCTGTCAGGTTGCATTTCTCCTTTACTCTTCAATTATTTTCTCCTAGCGACTCATTCTTTTATTTGGTGTTTTATTTTTATTTTACAGGGATTGTTTACCTATCATCCCATTATTGCACGTCAAGCGTTAATTGCTGTTTATTTTGAATGCTGCCTTTTGAACTATTGAGAGTCCAAGGTCGCCTGTCCAAAAAAGGAAACTTAGTTGACGCTTCCTTTATAAACACATGGTTATGCAATTAACTTCTGCTTTTCCAGTTTCACAAGCGCACGATTGTAAGTTATATAAATATTCCTGCGAGGTCACCGATGTTGCGTTATTGTTCACAGCATAAAATAGTAATGGTTGGTTATTTCGAATTCTGACTCCGCTTTCAACAGGAGAAGAACAAGGTGGAGAGATTTAAACCTGGCTTTCGTCCTTCACTGAATAATACACACACACACACATATATGTATATATACATATATATACTTGAATTTATACATGTTCATTATGTTATATGATATATGTATATGTATATACATATCTATATCTATATATATATATATATATATATATATATATATATATATATGTGTGTGTGTGTGTGTGTGTGTGTGTGTGTGTGTTTATGTGTGTGTGTATAAAATGTATGTTTATGTATGTAGGTAAACCTGTGGAGTATGAAATAGGCTTGAGAGCTAGCGTAAGGGACAAGAACCGGTATCAGGAACAATTTTACTCTAATCGAAAATTTGCTTAAAAGGGGACACGCCATGGTGATTATATATTGAGCAGATAATGATCTATATACCCAAGTTTGACAATCATTCTCTCTCTCTCTCTCTCTCTCTCTCTCTCTCTCTCTCTCTCTCTCTCTCTCTCTCTCTCTCTCTCTCTCTCTGCGCACAAAGGCTGTTAACCTCCATAATATATCATCTTTTAAACCGTTTACATAATCGCCAATTAGTCTCGCACCACAAGATCAATTAATCAAAACGCCTCAATTTATGTTTTGGTTATTAATCGGTTGTATCACTCGCCGTTTCGCAGATTGATCATACATTATCTGTTAATGGAGATATATCCACGGCGGCGTTAAAATGTAAACGGGAGCTGAAAAGGGGTTAACATTTTCGGAATGCATATTCATGCAGGGAAATAAATTGCCGCGTAAACTAATAAAACTGAACTTCAGTGCTGTTAGAGTATGTTTTTATAAATCGATCACTATGTAGCGAGAATCGATCAGTCCATGTATTAGCTATGACCTTTCAGATATATGTGTAAACGTGGGCCATATATGTATGTATATGCTTGCTGTAGTTTAAACCGCTTTATTATGAATGCAAGGGTCTGTAAAAACTCAAGTGACTGGGGCAACCTTATATTGCTATTGCAGCTCTATACACTAGTAAATGTGGAAGAAGATCGGCTTTATGTTTGTTGATCCTTTTTTGAAAGGAAAATATAGATTAAGTGATTCAATTTAATGTCTTGTGAAGCACTGCAGGCGTATTCAGGTTGTTAGAAGAACGGATTGGCTAGGTTATTTATTTTGTAATACGTCACATGTTCACACTGTTGGTTAAATTGCTGTTGACAGAATCCAGACTCATGCTTTTTGGCGAACAGGTGCTCTTGAAAAAACGGCGTGGCCCACTGCAATCAATACTATGACCCGAATCCCGCCTATCCACAAAAATCGCTGAGCTCTCTAATCCAAGCTCTGCTGCCTGCCCGCTTGTGCTGAGGTAATCTTTGTGAAATTGAGCGGCCGTCTCCCATACATTAATTCCGTGCAATTTTGGCATTGAATTTTATACAGGGAGAAATCGTTACCTTTCTTGCACACATACACATAAATGAACCACCACCCGATGGTTTTTGGATAGTGAAAAATGAGCGGGATGTCGGATTTGAGATGATCCGTAACCCATTTGATTCTTGCAACAAATGGGAGTTTTGTTTTGTTGCAAAAAGTACTTTTAGGGTAATTGTTGGACTCACTAACAGATTTCGCTCTCTATTTTAGCTTTCACGACAATATACAGTCAGAATAATTTTGTCCGATGTTGACGAATAATCTCTTAAATGTTTTTGGCGGTACCCATGTATCGTATATTAATCCACCATTGGCAAAGTTTACTAAAAACAGTGATCTTACTGAGACATCAAGACTACAAAGAATAATGAAGGAAACTGTAAGATTGGATTTCTATGCATAATGTGGTTGTTCTCTTATAATGCAAATAATCAGAAAGGGCTGTTTGCGGTTGTTTATCCAAGTTATTTAAAATTCAACCGTACTGGGTGTGACAACAAGAAAAGAAGATCAAGATATCATTGACGTCTTTTGTTAAGGTTTGATATGCAACACCATTTATTTTTTGAGGTATTTCGCGTGAAAATTCGCCAATAGGATTTTATAAGAAAATGCGCAAAATATACTAGTATAGAACCTTTGCTTGTGAAAGTTGCCAATGAAAGTGAAAATATCATTGCTATGCCATGTTTAATTGATTTTTAACTTTTTTTTCAAGGCCACCATGAATATGGGTTCCGTGCCTTGCGTAGAAATGACAAATCCTTGCTTATCGGGAACCTACTTCATACAGGCGGGTTAACCATTAGGTCTTACCTTCGAAAGCAAGTTGTTCGAGCCTTTCCTGGGATGAGTTAGCTTGGCCCATTTTCATTGGGTATAGCTTTTAACCTGAACAAAATAATATCGCCTGAGGAAATCAAGAAATAGAGGGGTCGTTGAATGCGACTATATACATATACATACATACATACATACATACATATATATATATATATATATATATATATATATATATATATATATATATATATATATGTGTGATGAACGGAGAAAGCAGGCGAGTCAGCCAAAGTGATAAAATGCACAGGGAGCAGGAGCAGGAACAAACATGGCGAAGTATTTTACACTTTATTCCGACGCGTTTCGCATTCGGCAGAATGCATCTTCAGGGTCTGTATAATAAATAATGATAAATAATGACTAATATAAATTAAATTGATTTGAAAATAGTCTAAAAATTATTTACAAACTAGTTAAAATGAAAAACGAAACTTCACACATTGATAAAAATACACTAACAATTGATAAAACAACACGAGAAGTTAAAAGCACATACGTTAGTTCAAAGTTCAGATGGAAAGTTAAAACAAAAAACCAAATAAATAAATTAGTAAAATACAAAGTTAAAAAATATTTGAGGAGCACTGGGGGTCGACCTACCATGGTAAGAGATAAATAAAAACTAAAAGAATGTACACAGAAACATAGGCTTAAGAGAGAAACAAAG
>NC_087203.1:59469774-59484774 GCF_015104395.2 Macrobrachium nipponense | reverse complement strand
GATTCCTGCAACTCTGCGAGCTTTTTCTTCAGGTGTTCATTCTCCTCTTCAGCAGAGTCGCAGTCTTTACCTCGCTTTTCAACGTTGTGTAACTGATCGAGTAAGTATTCATTCGTCTGTATTAGAGCTGCTTCGTTGAAATTCACGTCGCCGATCTCTTCCAGGAGGAAAAGGTTCTCCTCCTGAACGTCTGTCCAGTCCTCCTTCAAGAGAGAGATCATTTCGGTGGCGTAGAACAGGTCGTCTTCGGCGTCCATCCTGGCAGTTGCAGCAGCATCTTGAGCAATCTCGAGAGCCTTCTGGCCTCCAATGCACTGATGTGCACGGCCAAGAAGTCCTCCCAGAACAAGAGCTGCTGCGTTATTACCAATAAATAACTCCGTGAGTTAGGATTCCATTTATAACAGGTAGTATCACTGATCCGGTAGGGATCAGAGCCAATAAGTTCTTCATAACAATGTTAACTGTACCAAGAGCAAACATGGTTGCCTTTCTTCCACCCGATCAAAACGTCAGAACTAGAAAATGCCGCTAGAGCTCCAAGAATTCCCCAGATCCTCATTTCGGCTTCCATGTCTTTTTTTTCAGATTCCTGGCGGAGCCTTCTTTTGGGAGGAATTGGAGGGACTGAAGGCTCCTGAAGACCTCGACGGCTTCAGCAGAAATCATGCAAATGGAGACGACTTGAAAAGGGAGTCAATAAATGATGTCTCCGTCGGGAAAGGAACTGAAAAATCAGCTGGAAATTTTGATATTTCAGTCACAGATGATTATAGCACAAAAACATTGATTTTAAAGGCTTAAGAATGAAAGAAAAAGGGGATTTTAAGCTTATTTGATGAGGGAAGCGTGAAATTCTTTAGTTCACACAAATATAATGTATATATATATATATATATATATATATATATATATATATATATATATATATATATATATATATATATATATATATTTGCAACCATACATTTTGGATACTTTCGTCAGTGTCTCTGATCACTGTTAATACAAGTTACCGAGAGAGAGAGAGAGAGAGAGAGAGAGAGAGAGAGAGATTAGGATGCAGTTTCATCAGAATTATAGTAATTTATTTATTCATTTTATAAAATTGTAGTCAGCAACACCTTCAAATAGGGTTGAATGTTGAACTCGTAACCGCCCCCCCCCCCCCCCCCCCCAAACCCCCCCCCCCCCCCACCCCCCCCTACCACCCCTAACCCCAATTTTCTAACCCCAAGTTTTCGGTTTTTAAGGCAGCACTTTTACAGCCTTTTCAACAGCGTTTTAACAGCATCTTTTAACAGCACCTTCAAACAGCGTTTTAACAGCACTTCCAAGAGCATTTTTAACAGCATCTTTTAACAGCACCTTTAAACAGCGTTTTAACTGTATCTTTTAACAGCACTTCCAAGAACATTTTTAACAGGATCTTTTAACAGCACTTCCAAGAGCGTTTCAAACAATCTTTTAACAGTACTTCCAAGAGCATTTTCAACAGCATCTTTTAACAGTACTTCCAAGAGCGTTTTTAACAGCTTCTTTTAGCAGCACTTCCAAGAGCGTTTTTCACAGCATCTTTTAACAGCACTTCCAAGAGCATTTAACGCATCTTTAAATAGTGTTTTTGACAGCATCTTTTAACAGCACCTCCAAGAGCGTTTTCAACAGCATCTTCAGATAGCATTTTTAACAGCATCTTTTAACAGCACCTCCAAGAGCGTTTTTAGTAGCATCTTTTAACAGCATCTTCAAACAGCGTTTTTTGCAGCATCTTATAACAGCACTTCCAAGAGCATTTTTAACAGCACCTTCAAAAAGCGTTTTTAACAGCATCTATTAACAGCACCTCCAAGAGTGTTTTTAACAGCATCTATATATATATATACATATGTATGTGTGTGTGTTTATGTTAATGTGTGTGCTCGTGTGTGTTTATGAAATAAAGGACGTTCCTTGAAGTAGAGTACACTGATGAAAATTAGTCTATATTCCAGATGTGCAAGTTTCTTTTGAGAGCATTTTTCATATATATATATATATATAATATATATATATATATATATATATATACATATACATATATATATATATATATATATATATATATATATATATATATATATATAATATATATATATATCATTCGAGCTACAAATATCCTTTAATATCTAATTTGCTCTACCTCAGAATTGATATATTTTCATATATGTATCGAAGGGGAATTTTTTGGTTGATAATTTAATTTCGGTCATGGGATCGAACCACCAGTCCTGCGGACAGCACGAAATTAGGACCGACGTTGACATTTACCGATTGGCTAGCAGTGAGGCTATAAGTTCATACCGATTCTGACCTTCTTACAAATCACCGTCGAACTCGGTTATTTTTCGTAATTAGAATCGATATGAAACCCCCTCTACCATGTTAGCCAATTCAAACGTTTGACGCACATAGCCATATCTGAATAATTATCACATCACCGTGATTCCTATAAATCATTCGAGCTACAAATATCCTTTAATATTAAAGGACATTTGTAGCTCGGTGATGTGATTATTTATATATATCATATATATATATATATATATATATATATATATATATATATATATATATATATATATATATATATCCGTATATATATATATACACATATATATATATATATATATATATATATATATATATATATATGTATATATATATATATATATATATATATATATATATATGTATGTATGTATGTATGTGTGTGTGTTTAAAAAATCACAGTGGATGCACGTCACTTCATTAAACAAGCGAATACCACAGGAAAAGGATAGCCAGAAATCCAAGTGCTTTCGTCTTTACTAAGACAGTGTCAAGGAACGAATGGAATGCAGCTGGAAAGTTATCAGGTAAACAAAAAGATCAAGAATACCAGATGGTTAATTGTCAAAAGGGTAAAAATCAAAGAGATAACCAAGGATTATCGGATATTTCATGATCACAAACTTAAACATAGATTTAACCCTAACAGAAACTCTGTCATTAATATCTGCAAGCAGGCCAATTCTCCACCTTCTGTAGAGTTCCCACGAAATTTTGGTGCTCGTACTGACAAATATAAATTGGTTGGGTTTGCTGATAGTAGTAAGGTTCTGTTTGGCACTGCAGTGTATCTGTATAACATAAATACAAATAAGATCTACTTTATTTTAGCAAGAAATAAACTGGTGAGTAAACGATTGGAGTCAAAATCCATACCAAGCTTGGAATTGCAAGCTCTTGCATTAACCGTTGAAACTATAAAGGATTTGAAGAATGAACTTTCAGGATTAGGTTACATTGATCCTATTGAGATAGTTGGATGTGAATTCTACTTTGATAGTTTGGTGGAACTGATCTGGCTGCAGTCTTACGCCTTGAAACTTGACAAACTACAAAAAAAGCAACCCTTTGTACTCGATAGGTTAGAGTATATCAATAAGCTGTGTGAGGATTCTTGTATGAAATTTTCTTTTGTGTCTGGAGAAGATAATCCAGCAGACTGCATCACCAGACCTTTATCCTTTAGGAAGCTGATGAAAACAAAGTGGAGACAATTGTGGTAGTGCTTGTTCACCTCCGCATGTGGGCTCGGAACATCTTTTCTCATTTAATAGGGTTTCTAGTTTTGAGAAGGTTGTGAGAGTACATGCGGTGATGCTCAGGTTCTGCAGCATTTTGAAATCTAAGTTTAAAAGTAAACATCCAGCTCTAGATCATTTTGAAGTTGAAGATGAAGGCTTTAACTTTTATGATGAAGCTTGTAGGCAGATTATAATCAGGGATCAACATATTCACTTCCCAGATGTCTTTGATTATTTTCACTCAAAATGGAAGCAGTTGAAGAATCTGCCTAACATTGTTGCACAGTTGAACTTGTTTCTTGATTCGGATGGCATGGTGAGGGTAAAGAGTAAATGCCAAAGATTGAAGGAAGTCCAACATCTTAACAAATTCAACTATCCTTTACTAATATCGAAGGACAGTATATTGGTTCCTCTGATTATAAGAGAATTGCACGTGAAGCTCTCACATGCTCGTTGTTATCCTTTGTTGGCGGAACTTAGAAGAAACTTTTGGATTACCCATATATACTCGGCTGTAAAGAAAGTTCTGTCAAACTGCATTACTTGTAAGAGAGTAAATGAGAGGGTAATTAAACTAAATCAAAGTCATTACCCAGAGTTCAGGATTAATCCTGAAAACATACCGTACAGGCAGATTTTTATTGATCATATGGGTCCAATTAGAATAAAGAATGATCAAGGAAATACTGTCAAGGTATGGTTGCTATGTATTACGTGTCTGTGGTCTCGGGCTATTAACTTGAAAATTTGTATGGATTTAACTTCAGAGGAATTTATTAGAGCATTACAACTTCATACATATGAATTTGGTATTCCCTCCTTATATCTGTCTGATTTGGGATCGCAATTCGTTGCTGGTGCAAATCAGATCTCTAGTTTCTTCAGCGATTACGAGACAAATGCATATTTACAGGAACATGGAATTAAATCTTTTAAATTTGAGCAATATTACAAATGATGTAATCAACTCGGCTCGTTAGTAGTCTTGTGTGAAACTAACCAAGCGCTTATTATTTGGAGCAATACGCAATAATGTTCTTCCCCTTCGGGATTTTGATTTTATTGTTCACAAAACTATACATTTGGTGAACAGAAGGCCAATTTCATTTAAAGAGTCTCTTAGGGACTCTTCAGGAGAGAGCATTCCAGAAATCATTACCCTGGAGATGTTGATTCATGGCAGAGAATTGGTTTCCATCAATATAATCCCTCAACTACAAGGCCCAACAGATCCCAATCCAGAATTCAGTGCAGATCAGATTCCTTCATCATTACTGAAACTACAAAATATACGACATAATCTCATTAAAATATACAATGAAGAATTTGTTGGGAATCTGATATATCAAGCCGTGAATAGCAAAGACCGATACAAGCCCGTTCAACGTAAAGAACTTAAAGTTGGAGATATAGCACTTTTGAAGGAACCTTTAGCTAAACCCTGTAATTATCCAATGGGACGCATTAAGGAAATTGTAACAAATATAAACAATAGTTACGGCTATGAAAGTCTTTAAAGGGAAAACTGGAGAAATATCAAAACGGCACTCTAGTTCTATAGTTCCTCTTTTGTCAGTCCCAGGCGATGATGAGAAGCAAGGTGTACCAGACACTTAGAATGTTGATATTGTATTATCACGTGTGAGGTTTATACAGATTTTAATGATAAGGTAACTTATTAAATTGGTATTTCTACAGAAGCAATCCGCGGTGGCCTAGACTATGGCAATTGACGTTTTCCTATGTTATTTTACTTACTGAACAAAAATTTAAAGTAATATTTATTCGGACGACTGTAATTAACCCCCAGGGGCCAGAACGAAAAACTGCGAAATACGTAGGACGCCCCAATCCCTAGTGGATGTCGTATCCGCGGTTACGTTCCTTGCAGTTCGTGCAGAACTATTCTTTAGAATTACCCTGCAAGAAACGTAACCGCGGATACGACATCTACCACTGGGGCGTTCAATGTTCAATATATCATACATATATATATATATATAATATATATATATATATATATATATATATATATATATATATATATATATATTTGTGTGTGTGTATTAAATATTTATACATATACATAAACAGAACCTTCTAAACGAATCACTGTTTGTGTAAGTGCATCAACGTACACTTAAGTTTATTTACCAGCAATGCATCAATTGCAGCTATTCATCTCCCCAAAGTAAAGAAGAAAGCTAACAGATTCTGAAAACTTAAATAGGTAACGGGTTGCAATGAGGCATGAAAGCTAACAGACCAGCAATGAATAGATGTTAGGTCATAAACTGACCCAAAATCCAACAGGCTAAGTATAAATAAGTAATGGGTCACAACGACACAGAAATCGAACATATAAAATACAAACTAACAAAACGCAGTAGCATGTTTAGTGGATTTCATTAAATTGGCTAAAAATGTTAATGTTTTTCATTATGTAAATAAAAAATGCTATTGCAGTAGCATTTTTAAGTTACCTAATAAAGGCAGTAGCATTTTTAGCTTACCCAGTAAAAAGAGCAGTAGCAATTTTAGTTGACCTAATGAAAAAGCAGTAGCAATTTTGTCAACCTAATGGAAAAGCAATAGCATTTTCAGTTAACCTTAGAATAAGTTAGTAGCCTTTTTAATTTACCTGATAAAATAGCCATGGAATGTAATTTTTAGTTGAATTTAATGCTTGTCGTAAACAAGTGAGTTTTACACCCGAAAGATTTCCTTGTCAACCAAATATGAGTCATTTCTTTATTTTCAGCGAGATGAAAATCTTTGGAATGTGATGGGTAGCCAAAGTGAAGTTTTTGATTGATTTATTTGTTTATTTATTTTTTATGCTTGAATTATGCATGTACCTCTTGCACTGCTGCTTGAGGCCATCCTCGTCAACAAGCAATCCCCCGCACCCCCCTAACACCCACACAAGCATTACCCCCCTCCCCCCCACAAAAAACACACACGTAGGCGTTTTGGCATATTCACTGACATATTTCGCATTAAATATTTCTTAAAGTAAATCTTGTATATTGGAAACTGATAATAAAATGTATTACTGCCATTAAAGCTATTTTCTAGCTTAAAAAAACCTTATATTTTATCAAACATTTGGAAAACCTCCATGCGTCTCATAAGGAAGATCAAAGGAATAGTGGCGCGATGGGCGTCGGTGACGTCACAGCCTCTCGGGAGTGTTAGACCTCATTAAATACGTATATCTTCGACAGAGCTTTAGGAATTCGGGAAATAGAGAGATTGTGTCACAGATAGTTTCAAGAAAAAAACAAAAACCTTAATATGCTGAATTTGTCAACAGACTTAAATACTAGATATTAAGAATAATTGTCAAGAAAGTATTATTTCTGAGAGCACCCAATCACAAGTTTGTCATACTGCAGTCGTCAAAGAAAAAGCTGTCATTTCTGTATAAGGTGTTTTTATTTTTCTAAATGTCCGCTTTTTAAATGGTTTAGTACATGTCTGCCGTCCATTTGAGTAAATTGAGTTTGATTGTTTCCAGAAATGCTATAATTTTGATAATTTTTTCAACTGTTTGGTTCTTTGGTCTGTGTAAGGGTCATTTAAACCAAATTCTTCCTTGTGTAAGTTTGCCTAAAGTATCAGTATTTTTCATAGTGAATAAGAGACGTTATTAAGTCGCGAAGCTGCTCATGGAACATACTCCTCCAATCTTTATGTTTGTTTAATTTTGGGGGGGATGAGTCATTGTCGTTTTCATTATTATTTGTTTCATAACTGCATAGTTAAGTTACTTTACTTAAGAATTTTCAGTTGGTTTTTACAAGCGAAATATTGTATAGTATATTTTCATTTCATATGTTTTTCTTTATAAACTATATTTTATTATTTATTTATAATTAACTAGTAGGTCCAATCATATATCTCTAGATCATATCTTTATTGAATATGTAATAGGAATGGCCTCAGATTAGAGGACAATGCATTTAACACTTATATATACCATATATATAATATATATATATATATATATAGTATATATATATATATGTATAGTATATATATGTGTATATATATAAATATATATATATATATATATATATATATATATATATATATATATTATATATATACATAATTGAATATGTAATACGAATGTCCACGGATTAGACGACAATCCATTTAACAATTATATGTGTATATATATATAATATATATATATATATATATATATTATATATATATATATATATATATATATATATATATTATATATATATATATATATATATTTTTTTTTTTTTTTTTTTTTTTTTTCTTACAGCCCAGTTCCCAACCTTATTTACATTAACTGTGCGATATCGTTTTCATCACTATTTTTTTTATTATGTTTCCTGACCTACATAACCTTATTTAGTTAACTGTTGATATTTTAAACATTTCATTATTGAAGAGTGTATGCACTTTTACGACAGTCTGCATAGTTAGGTGTGCTTAAGTTGAATAGGAATAGAGAGAACGAATTCATCCATACACGAACAATTGCTTTTGTCCTGAAACAACTCATGATTAATTAAATATCAAATATAATAACGAATCTTATGATTGATGTAAAATCAGTTTTACCAAAGATAATAGGCTTCCGGAGGATGTAGTGGGTGGTTGTGGATGCCTCCGAGAAATGGGTTACCTTTGAAGCTCAAGGGAGTAGCTCGCTGCCCTATGCAGTTTACCCAACACAGGCCAACCAACGCGTTTGGAATTAGGCCAAGACGCTGCCTTTCCCCCCGAGGGTGCTTTTAGAAAACCAGCTACTATGGTTGTGATAAGAATTTTAATTAATTCACAGCCGTCGTTCCAATGGGATCTAAGCGTACCTATCTTTCTCCACGGAGATGGTGGCCTAAAACGTCCCCTATGATAAAAAGAGAGAAAGTAAGGAGGAGGAGGAGGAGGAGGAGGAGGAGTGTCCTTGGAGTAACGGGGATCCGTCGAGGTTCGTTTTGGAGAAGGGGCCCTGAAGGCGAGGATGACACCGACAAACCACCCAGAACGAAGCAGCCAAAAGTCTAGCAGGCGTGAAATTGAGCCTAAGCCACCTTTTAGAGGAACTTCCATACTTGGAGGAAGACGTCTCTCTCTCTCTCTCTCTCTCTCTCTCTCTCTCTCTCTCTCTCTCTCTCTTCAGCTGGTCTAGCTGTAGCAGCTAAGTTGAAAAGTTGAAACAATACTTTCAGTTTAATTTTCAATACCAAATAGTCTACATTTATTTGGAAAGCAAAGTTCGTTCCTTGATCTAGATTCTTGGGAGCTACTCTTCATGGAGAAAGATGCATAGTACAAAATTACACATATATAAATATGTATAATCACTTATATATGCAATGCACATTGATAGATTTCAAATGAATGCTCATAATTATATATATACATATATGTATGTATATGTCTATGCATATATATACATATATATATATATATATATATATATATATATATATATATATATATATAGATATACAATATATATTATATATGCGCATTGATTTGAATTCTTTCAAAATGTTATGTATGTTGTCTCATCACTGTTCTCTAATATTAAATTATTAAAAAACTTTGTTAGATTACGTATGCAACTTGATGCAGTTTTGTCGTGAGAACCAACTACCTTTTTAACTTTACGTACTTCCTTTCTTCTTCTTTTCTTATGATGGATGATCTACATTGTTAAAATTTTCGACATCTCCTTCTTCTCTTTAAGATGAAAATAAGTAGATCATGAATGATTCATTGGTATAAGTAAGTTATACGGGCTGTTTTTATTTAACAACATAGATATGGATATTGAATAAATTCCCTTTTTATTTAGAATCTCTCTCTCTCTCTCTCTCTCTCTCTCTGTATATATATACATATATATACACATATATGTATCTGTATGTGTATGTATGTTTATAAATGTTTGTCGTCTCTATATCATTCTCTCGCGGCTGTATAAAAAGGAAAGATTCCCATTTCCATGACTTCAGTTGTACCGGTCAGAGGCGTACCCCAAAAATACTGAAATTGGATGTGAAAAAGGCCTTGGATGCTCTAGCGAGGTTTTAGCTTTTTTTTTTTTTTTTTTTTTTTTTTTTTTTTTTTTGTAATACGCTTTATGTAAAATGGTTGAAATTATGACGAGGAAATTACTCTTTAAATATTTGTGATTGTATATTGTAGAGCCAGTGAACGTGTTTAAAAAAATTTGTTTTTGTTTTTGAGATTGAGCTTCTCGTGAATTTAACATAGTTTTCATAGGGGCGATAGTTGCAGCGGGACTTGAAAAAGATGACAACCCAGAGGTATGCTTCTTTGTTTGAGTCCATTCTTTTCAAAATATTTATGAGAAAGAAAGAAAGAAAGAAATGTGGTGATAAAGAGAAATTTCGAACTTTTGGGGTCCCAATATTTCATTTTCGAGTAAGGCTGGCAATACCATTCTCTTGATTTCCGTGACTGCGATTTAACATAATCGACTTACCACTTACTTCACTGCGTAGGTCAAGAGGGATACGCTTGATGTTCACGGAAACGGGCTGAGTGACGTTAACCACCCCAGTAGGATCGAAATCAAGTCTTCTAGTTTTCTGCAGTATTGGTCTTAATATTATGAGCAATAGTGAAGTGTAATTTTTTTAATTTTTCCAAGAAAGTTCATTCTTCCCACTTTGTTAAGCAGAAAATTGCTGTTTTGTCTTATTGACCGCATTTGTATCTAATTTAGTCTTTATTAGTGTTGAAAAAAATACAATGTTTCTTAAATAGGTTGCGAAAGCAATGTACTTTATTTTTTTTCATTAGACAGATGAAATCACCAACAGATGTTTATAAATTCTTTAGACATTTTCAACCTGTCCCTTAAGGACATCAAAGAGAAGCCGGCACTATAGATATTGACCAAAATTTGCTAAGTTTTTTGTTGAGCCATTTCGGCTTCATTTATCAAGATTTGATAACGGATAGAGAGGAATAGTGTTATTCTACTCAGGTGTTTCTCTAAGTTAGGATCCTGGCAGGTATGAGCTCCTCTCAGCCGATCCGATCCTCAGTTCATCAGTGCCACGTAGTTGCTTACTAGGATTCAAGGTCGCTGGTTCTTCGTTTTGCAGTATATTTCATGATGTGCATTTATTTTGCACTGTACATTTTATGATATATATTCTCATATTTCTTGGAGTATAGATACATTCTCATATTTCTTGGAGTATAGGTACATTTTCATATTTCTTGGAGTATAGATCATTCTTATATTTTTTGGAGTATAGAGTACATAATACATTTATTGTTCAGTATTGTGCTGGGTGTAATTACGGAAGATGTAAGGAGCCCCTTTGGTGTATGCTCTAGGTTGATGATATAGTTTTGATTGCAGAGACTAGGTAGAAGCTAGAGTGAAAGCTAGATGGGTGGAGATATATGCGTTAAGTGTAGAGAGACTGAGCACATGACGAAAGTGTTGGATGATGTCCAGCCCCCACGAGAAGCTGGATATCAAGTGTCTAAGTATCAGGACTCGATAACAAAAACTGCGGGTGATATGGATAAAGAACCGAACCATCGATGAAACAATTGAAGACGATTGCCTGACATATTCTTATTAAGCTCGAGGCAAATTGCATGAAGGTAGTTGTAAGACCTGCTATTTATAGTATGCTATAAGTTGCACCCCTGAAAAAAAAAATTAAGTTAGGCTTGTCGCAAATGAGTGTGGCCGGAAGTAATTGGATAAGACCTTAACATTAAAGAATCAACAAAAGTTTCTTAAGTATAGGAGAAAGCCCAAGAGTCCAGACTGAGGTACTCTGGCACCTGATGAAGAGGGGAGATGGTAAGTAATATGTTGGAGGACATCATGGAAATGGAAATGCTAAGGACACGAAGGAGAGGAAGGCCTAAGAGAGGTTGAAGAGGCTCCATTCGAGAGAGAGAGATATATATATATATATATATATATATATATATATATATATATATATATATATATATACCACATACATATACCAACCGTCAATTAAATGAAAGTATGAATCACTCAGCATTTATTCGGATTAACTGTTACTTTCAATGATAGAATATATACTTTGACAGCTTAAAAGGGAAAATTATAGACATGATTCTATGAATAGTAAAACAAAACAAAGCAAATTTTTACTTTAACCACTATGCTGCTGCAAGAGCCTTGTAGGTTTTGAGAGGAATATCTTCACTCTTAATCTTTAAGAAATTAGCAATTTATTACGATTTGCATATGTAGTGGGGGACACATGATGGGCAAATTCAATAAAGGAGGCCATTATACTACGTCCCCCGAAGGTAGTGATTTTTGGGGGGACAGATTCGCCCCCACAAAGGGGGACGTTTGGTCACCGTAGGCCAATATGTGATACTATGCTGCGTGCTGATGTAGAAATGGCTTGCTTACTTTTTTAATTCACGGGAGATGTAGCCTACTCGTATATCCTTGTAAGTTATTCGAATGTTTTACATAGCCAACGGGAAGGACACCTCTCTCTCTCTCTCTCTTGCTTCGTTATGGTAGCGTTGTTTTATGAAAATTTCTTTCCGTGAAACCTTCATGTATTTTGTTTAAAACCAAAATATTCATCGCAGGTTGCTAAAATCTAACCATAATGCTCTCACTTCAAATATAGTGTGATGGGTTCCCTAACATATACGTACTGTCAGTAAAGGAACAGAAAGGCATATTCCGTACATAAAACATTTATAAACTTATTTAAAACGCAGTACTATTCCATTTTAGAAATAACCCGGGGTTGAACCTATATTATATACAGTGCACCGCTATTTGTTTGTGCTTCTTTCTTTGTGATAAAGGAAACTGTTGAGACTAATTGGGTTTCTAACAAATCCTGTGGTGTCCTTTCACTCCAAACTCGAGTCGCTCGGAATATTACACTTGTGTAAAAATGGAGGAATACCAAAATAGTAGAGTTGTACCCTTGCAGTCCACCCCCCATCCTCTCTCTCTCTCTCTCTCTCTCTCTCTCTCTCTCTCTCTCTCTCTCTCTCCCCCTAAGTATATGTTTCAGTGTGCGACTCCACGTAATTCAATTTTGAACCTTCTTGCAACTATTGTTCCCCAGGAAATACTTATAATTTCTCTGAGGTCTTGGGACCCTTTAGTATCAAACATTCTGTAAGCTCTCTCCCAGATTGACTATTTTCTTGGACTTTTTTTTTCGTTCAAGTTTCTTGCCCTTCATTTTCTGAAAATAGATTTTGCTGTGATAAAGTTTAGGTGTATTAGGCGTTTTTAACATTGTACCTTTAAAGAGAAGATTGATATTTAAAAAGGTCATCCCCCACTGAAACTTAGACCTCTCTCTCTCTCTCTCTCTCTCTCTCTCTCTCTCTCTCTCTCTCTCTCTCTCTCTCTCTCTCTCTCTCTCTCTCTCTCTCTCTCTCTCTCTGCCAAGCCTTCTTCTTACTGTTTTAAATTAAAAGTTCAGTATCGTAAACCCTTTTATTTTTTCATTATTAAACCAAAATATTAAATGAGATTCTTTTAAAATCATTCCTCGGATATTTCACAAAGGCTTTATGAATGACCTTGGAAGTGTCCTCATATTTGTGTCTGGTAGTCACGTGTTAAGTATTGAGGTTTGTAGCTACTTTAATAAAAGTGACTGAAATTTTTGATTTTCCATTAGTGCTAATTGAGTTGCTAATAATACTTAAATTTCAGTGTCTCCTGAAGCTTAGGTCTCTCTTTCCTCCTATTCCTGGAGATGTAGACACTTTTCTTGATCCTCTTACACCTTGAATGACCCCATTTTATGTTACTCATCTTAAATATAAGATTCATGGCATTCTTTCTGGTCTTGAGCAAAAGCCCTAGCGTTCTTATTTAACCATTTGTGTTCTCCAATTTTTTATCGGGCTTAATATAAAACTGTGATTCCACTGTTTCCAGAGGCTGTTGATTCTATATATGTCCATTTAGAGAATTGTTTCTCTCTCACTGGTCAAAGGTTGTGGAGCTTTCTGTTCCCTTCCTGATTGTCTTAGTCGAGTGGGTCTTGCTGCAATCATAAAACTACCGACGTGATTTTAGGTCTTATTGCGTTGTCACCTCATTTTATTTGTATTATTTCAGAAAACTTGCCATTTTACTGATCTAATTAAATCATTTTTGGCAAGTTTATTGGTAAGCTTATTTATTTGAAAAAGAAAAGGCAGTTTTATCGAGAGAGAATTTTAGTTTGGATATCTAGTGAAGTTTTCCAGGAAGTCTTCGCACCAGCATTGTTTCCTATTTTATAGGTTTGTGAGTGATACTGAATAGATTGTTGGCTGGATTTGTGCGCGTGGAAGGAATGGCATCAGCGCTCATTCTCAAAACTGGCTGGGAAAAGGAAGAGAATAAAACTCGGTGTCTTTCTCTGCTCTGGCTGTAAAGGAGTGGGAGAGAGATAAAGAGAAAGAAAGACGCCGTATGAGCGAATAAAGATTCTTTTGATCTATTGACGCTCCTCAGTGGCTGTCAATCAACGATGATCAAAGAACCACGATTTATATCCAACCCTGATGCTTTCAAAAGCAGCCCATGAATTTATTATATCTTGATTATACTCTCTAAATCAACTGCAGCGTTTGCTTTTCGGGTCGGTCTTTGACAAACTTGTTGCTTTATGAAGCACAAACAACTCGTGAATCATGTTGGTGAGTAACGAGTCCGAGGCGACTGCGCCCATTTTTCCTCAGCCCCTCCGCGTCTTTCCAAAAGCCCCTGGCCCCTGCCCCTGCAGCTTGCTTCCCTCAACACGAACCACCACTCAACGCCCAAACTCTCTCCCGTAGCCTAGAATACCCTCTACCCCACGCATCAATACCTTACCCCTTCCCAGCTCCCACATTCTCTCCATAATCTTCCGTCTGGTTTTCTGGACTTCAGAAAATTTGTAGAGGAACGATATCATCAAGTTATAGAAAATCATTTTCTACAAATGAATTTCATAGTTCGTGTTTACCTCAGAAAGATATTAATGAGATTGATGTTGTAACGGATGGCGTCCATCGTTATTTATTTATTTTTTTTTTATAAAATGTCTGTACGACTTGACATCATTTGTGAATAAAATAGCGCGTTGAGGGAAAGTCTCGCTAACGGTGTATGGGGAAAAATGGATGCCCTTAAGAATGTGATGAATACCTCTCGGTTCGTTTAAGCTTTGGAAAAAATTTCCCCACTTGCCTCCCTCTCTACGTCAGTGCATTTCGTCGATCTTAATCAGGGCAGGTCTCTCTCTCTCTCTCTCTCTCTCTCGCCATCAGATTCGCACGAACTATAAAACGTGAGGAGATACCAACCCTCTTCTTAAAAGACAATATTTTACCATATGAA
>NC_087203.1:59462274-59464774 GCF_015104395.2 Macrobrachium nipponense | reverse complement strand
TACCTGACTTTACGTCTCTAACAGGTAAATTTAAAGAGGGAACTGTGGTTTTCTTTAATCTGTGATAACTTCTGTGGTAAAGTTGTGGGACCAGTTCATGTTGAAGATTTCTTTCGTAATCATCTGTCCGGAAATGGACAGAACAATTCCTAGCATCCTTAACATTAATGCTATCACTTCTTTTACATGCATTAATCCATACTTTGGACACCTCGGGGTCTTTAGGAAACCTGTGAAAACAAATCCCTTTCTGTCTGGAACTATTAGTGCACCCAAATATGGAACACACACCCATAATCGTGAACTGCAACAATGCAACTGACGGAGTGACAACTGTGCATCGCCCAGTCGATGTGCTCCCGTGACGTCACAGAGAGAGAGGCAAATTAGCGATCGGATCCTACGGTGAACACACCTTATGTTATTCCGTCTTGGCGCACACAACCCCACTGACGATGTACTGAAAAAGGGAGATGAAGATTGCTTACAACTGGTCTTTCATCACAGCAGACGTGACGATGTTGTTGTTAGGAGCAATTTCCTAATAGTGAACAACCTACGTCGACGTAGCAGCTAAACAGCTGATCCCAAAAACAGCTCCTATGTCATCTCCTCAAGCAGATGTACCAACCTGTCAACGAAAGCAACAAATTTAATTCACCCAGTCACACTAGTTACCAGATACCAAGGTGGGAGAAAGGAGCTACTACGGGTCTTACTAGCCTGCAGATGACAGCATTGAGGTTGCCAGTAAAGATGACCTACAGCCATTGGCTTCTCCAGGGGGTTGGGGAGAAGTCCTGTAATGCCCACGTGTATGGGCCTATATGTATATATATATATATATATATATATATATATATATATATATATATATATATATATATATATATATATGTCTAACCACCCTTTTATTAAAACTACACAAATTGGAAACCCTTACCTGTTGTCAATGGTGCCCTCTGTCTGCAAACATGTCATTAGGCTATTAAGTTCACGTAAGTACAAAAATATACTATTTATTACCCAAAGCAGATGAATATAAAATAGAACAAAATGATTAACAGGTCATAGTGACAAAAACCCAAATCTGCCTACAAAGAAAACTAGTAAGTTATCATTCTACCCTCCTGACTAAGAATTCACTCCCAGACCCAGAGTGTCAATCTTTTCATTGTATTAGTCAGGTTAGAGAATCCCGTCTTTAATGCCATGGATTAGAACCCATCTGTAATAAAGATAACAATGGATAAAAGATACACTTCACTCATCACTCTTTTCCAAGTAATTTAAGTAAAAGAATGTATTTCACACTTCTCTCTCTTTTCAAAGGTAACAGTTTTCTAAGTCTTACAAAATATGTGCCATACCTTTTAGATGGGGTTTTCTCTCCCGACACCTGGTGTGTACCAAACTGACCTCTTTCTTCTCACCAAAAGGAATGTGACTTTTGCAAGTGCCCTGGTCGACTAGACCTGTAACATTTGTACAAACGAATGTACACGCTTGACGACAAGACGAGCAGTCTCTCTATTAAAATGCTTACGTACCAAATCCCGTCACTCAAGAAAACTGCCCCTAAAGCACTCTATCCCTCGGGCCTGTCCCATTAAAAATTATACTATCTACAGTGGGACATTTAGACATATGTTTCTCAATTTGGGCATAATGTAATTCTTCGTCTGAAGTAGGTTCAATCTTTTCATCAAAGCTATTCACTATCGCATCCGGTAGATTGTGCAAGAGCAGGGAAAAATAGATCAGTTTATGAATGTTCTCAAGAGAGACATTACTCCCTGTAACCCATTTAGATGTTTTCAATTTTCCTACCCAATCCGCCACTGCATCAAAAAGTTTTGAACTATGTTCCACGAGGCTATTAGTGCCCTTCTGTAGTTTATAAAGACCCTGAAGGTCCCTCACCATATCTCCGTGTTCCTTTGAGCCATAAGCTGTTTTCAAAAATGCTTGCAAATCCGTCCAGGTACGACATTTTGTAAATTGGAAACTCCTGCAATGATGGGAGAGATCTCCCCTATTGAAATCTAGCAAAGCTTTCGCCTCTCTAAATGCCTCTATATCATCTGATATATTCTTTCCAGCTAAATAATTATTCACCCCTTCAATGAAAATTTATACAGGTTGTGATAGAACACTATCTACCATACCTCTGAAAGGGCTCGAGACCAAGCTTTGAAGCTCACACACACCAACTCTCTCTCTCTCTCTCTCTCTCTCTCTCTCTCTCTCTTTCTCTCTCTCTCTCTCTCCTCTCAGGGCGTGACTCGCAACAAAAAACTCCACTCAAGTAAATTTGCCACAAACAAACAAAAGGAATATAAACAACAACAAAAAAACAGCAAAAAAAAGTAAAAAAAAATAAAAGATAAAAAGGAGAAAATAAGAAAGAAAGCTTGAAAATACACTCACATCTTCATATGGCCGCAAACCGAATTCGTATACGCACCGCAAATATGCGTGACCTGTTTACCACACTCGT
>NC_087203.1:59449774-59457274 GCF_015104395.2 Macrobrachium nipponense | reverse complement strand
GTGGGGTTTCTATAAATACTGAATTTACATTGGAAAGATTCTCTATGTATTAATTCATCTAGGAAAGGGATGACATTGTTATTTTCAATTTCAACAGTGAATTTTATGGATGGCACTAAATTATTCAATTTAGACAATAAACCATTTACATCTATACCAAAAGGTAAGACTACTAAGATATCATCTACATAGCTGTATCACTTTAAGGGGACAAGTGTGATATTCGGGAGGTGTTGTCTTTCAAAAAATTCCATATATAAGTTTGAAGGGAGAGTTGATAAAGGGTTACCCATGGCCATACCAAATATTTGTTGGTAATATTCTCCATTAAAAATAAATCTGCAATCACAAATACACAACTTAATCAATGAAATTATGTGACTAACGGACATAGGTAATTCATGCAATACAAGTTCATTACTTAGATATTCTAGCACAGCGTCAATAGGGACTTTTGTAAACAAGGAACATACATCAAAACTGACAAAGATATCACTAGGGTTTAGTACAATGTTATTTAATTTTTCCACAAGATCAAGAGAATTCCGGATGTGTGAATTAGACACAGTTCCTAGTAGCGGGGATAACAATTTAGTAAGATATTTAGATAGTTTATAAGCAATTCATCCTACAGTTCTAATAATTGGGCACATAGGTTTGTTTTCCTTATGAGTTTTAACTAGGCCATATAAGTAAGGTAATGAGGGACACTTTACAGTTAATTTACAAAAGAGTTCTTTTTTATCTTTAAGAATTTGTTTGATATTGATATTAAAGTTTTTTAATACTTGTCCAACGGATTTTTTGCGAGTTTTTTGTAAGTTATTTCATCTTCTAGTAAAGTATGCATGCGTGATAAGTAGTCAGTTTTGTCCAGAACTGCTAAACTATTGGATTTATCAGCCTTAGTAATGTGTAAGCTATTATCATTCTTCAATGCTTTTAAACTTTTTCTGTTGCGAGCGGGGAAGTTATTATCATGATAGGCCTGCGTAGCACTGTATGTCATGCCTTTGATAATGTCCAAATAATTTTGTGGTAAGTCACAGTATTTTTCAAACTTATATAGAGATGTCGCTATTGATAAAACTGAGGGTTTGTTACAAATGAAGAAAGACAACCCAAAGCCTAATGCACTCACTGCATTATCACTTATTTGTTTGCTGGATAAATTCACCACACAATCCCTTCTAGCATTATTGGTCCAATCAGTATTGTCGATAAGGTTGTTTAATTTCCTGTCCAGTTTTCTAATCAAAGTGTCTGTAGTTCTATGAAGTTTTCCATATATATCTTGCCTAACATATGTAACATACATATGTGAGAGGCTTGATCTGATGGGATCTTAGAGTGCAGAGACTTTAAAATTTAGATTAAAATTTAGAGTAAAATGAAGTGGAAAGCCAGTTTCTTGTTTACATTAGACAATGCTATGAATAGAATATTATTTTTTCATAGCGGTAGAAGCTGTAGATGAAGGCCATTCCAATAAATTTCACTCAGGAATTATTATACTGATCTCACAGATAGTTTGAGATGATATACTTCATTATACACTCAATGTCTCGGCAATTACGACTCTTTTTGTGAGTGTAAGTAGTGCCCTAGACATGATTAATGACGGAATGTACGGTCAAAATAAGCTCTTCGCCCGACTGCTTTATTGGTTCTTTCAGTCTTAAGATGGACTTTCAGTCTTAAAGATGGAATGGAAATGAAAACAATAATCATAAGTATGCTTAGTTTGGCTTCTTGAACAATGCATCTTCTTATCTCTCTCATTGGTAATTAAGATTCGGGAAACCAATTAAGGATGAGAATACATCCGTTAATGACCTCCGCCCTCTTTCCTCCCTCGCCTACATCTTCTTGCCTACAAGGTGTCTTTTCTCCTTTTCCATCCTTCCCCCTTTCCTCTTTCCCACGGGCCATTGCCTTCCTTCCGGACCCAGCTGCTTGGAACAAAGAGAAATCAACGAAGCTTGGGCACTACATATTAAAAAGAACGAAATCTGAGAGTCACCTTTTCCAAGTCGCTAGTTAAAGAAGTTTCGATGGCGTCTGAGACCCGTAGCGTCTTCCGAGAGGAAGAAAGCCGTTTGTGTCTTCCGTTGTAATTGGCCAGCGCTGACGAAGGGGCCAATCACAAGTCGGTTCTCAGAGTTCCTCTTTTCCCCGTGACCGAAAATAATTAAACATCAAAAGGCAGATAAGGATCAGATTTGATTGTAAGACAAATCATCAAAGTGCCGAAGATGAAGGGCAACAAATTTGAGCCAGACCTCGTCGGACGGAAGACCCGCCTGGGATGGAAAAAGCCGCCAGAAATTGAACCAATCAGCGTTCCGCGCTCAAACTCCTCAGTTCCCTACGCCTATATGTTCGGTGTTTTGGAAAATGTCTCTTACTACGCCTCTCGTGCAACGGTAATTATCACCCCAGCCTTCATTAACAGAGTCAAAGGCTTTCACCGAGGTCCTCCCCCTACCCCAGGCCCGAGGCCTCCTCTTGCCCCTTGGCCCCATAGCAACTATCGTCTCGTGTCTCCCGTAGGTCTTTAAGAAAGAGAGAATTGCAGCGGCGTCATTATCTTCAACAACCATATCGGGTGACGCACCGTCACAAACATTATCCTCACTCGGCTCCCAGAAAAGAAATAACTCTTCTATGCCACGACGGATTTCTGCCCTCCCATATACGTAGTACTCTCCCTCGCCTTTTCATTAGGGGAAGCAATAGAGGATCTTTTTGTGTTTAAGTCTTACGCAATATTTTTTTCTCTTTTTGTTTCTGGAAGTGGGGTTGGAGGGACCTCCTCAAATCCGTAACCCCATTAATTTGTTTAAGCCTCTGCCTCGTAAATTGATTCATTCCAATTTAACCAGAATAACGTTTGAAAGATGTTAGAGGTTATGTGAAGGGAAAACTAATATATGCATTTATATAAGACATGTATATATATATATATATATAGTATATATATATATATATACTATATATATATATATATCGAGCTACAATGTCCTTTAATATCTAATTCGCATTGCCTCGGAATTAATATATTTTCATATATGCTTAACCGAAGGGGAATTTTTTCTCGATAATAGACTTGCCTGGACCAGGGCGCGAACTCATGGATCCTTTCAAATCCAGGAACGTCAGTGAAGCTTTAACCTACTACACCACCGCTGGTGTAGTAGGTAAAAGCTTCACTGACGTTTCTGGATTTGAAAGGATCCATGAGTTCGCGCCCTGGTCCAGGCAAGTCTATTATCGAGAAAAAATTCCCCTTCGGTTAAGCATATATGAAAATATATTAATTCCGAGGTAGAGCGAATTAGATATTAAAGGACATTGTAGCTCGATATATGTATATGAATCACGGAAATGTGATATGACTTATATATATATATATATATAATATATATATATATATATATATATATATATATATATATATAAGTCATATCACATTTCCGTGATTCATATACATATATCGAGCTACAATGTCCTTTAATATCTATATATATATATATATATATATATATATATATATATATATATATATATATATATATATATATATTATATATATATGTATAATATATGCATACACACGCATACACACATACTTGTGTGTGTTGGATGGTACTAATCATTCACGTGTTTATATATATTATATATATATATATAAATATATATATATATATATATATATATATATATATATATATATATTGTATTTAACCGTTTGCCGTAAAGGCCGATGGCTTCCGAGAAAACAACCCATTTATCACTTCCAGAGTCCTACTCAATCTGATGAATCCTAGATATCACCCCCAGTGCGCGAAATTTCCGCAATATTAGACACTGCATATACGAGTACCTAGAAAGAAGGCTCGCTGAACTTCCGTCTTACATGTAATCTTGCAGATCTTGGATATTTTCTTTCTAGTGCCTTTTCCATGTAATCCAACCAGCACTTTCTATGTCCACCTTCCCACCTCCATCCTAAATCTGAATTATTCACAATTTTCACAAGCCTATCGTCCTCCATTTGTTCCAAATGAGCAGACCACTTCAAAGCACTATCTTTCTCATTTAGCTATTCTGTGACTTGCATCTTCTCTCATCCTATCACCATGTGTTATTGTTGCCCTCAAGCACCTATACAAATTAAAGTTTTCTATGCATCAACCATCCATACAAGTTTTACCATTCTACTCTTGCTCACATTTACTCACCACTTTCCCTTCCAATTCTTTTACTATTTTCTGCAAATTCTCTTTATTATAACCCAGAAGCACTGGTATCTGCAAACATCATTCACAACTTTATTTTATTATCATACAGCTTCGCTCTGTATCTGAACTCTTTCCTCAGACTTCTCACATTTCTCTGTTCAGAAAGATATAAAAAAAAAAAATCCTCGGAGAGCCAATATAACGTTGTTTCAAATACACTTGTACAACGAACCAGTTACTGCTCCCATTATAGAAATCTTTGATCTCATTGACTGATTTTGTGTACCATATATCCTCAACACCCACCACATTGCCTGTCTAGTGATTCTTTAATAAGTGTCTTTGCAGTCCGCGGAGGCATTATACTTCTTTTTTGTTACTTTTAATCTTTCACAGTACTGTTTCAAAAGTAACACTTGATCCACACGCAGACGCTCGAATCCATGTCATCTGTTTTACTTAATCACACGTAATCTTGAACATTCCCATTTATACTAGGTAATATGATGCCTATATATTTGGTATATTGACCTTTTATCATTTTTACTTTTCCATGGTGGAGCAATTATTCATCTTATCTAGTCCTTCAAATCCTTCTATACGTTGCAAACTTTGGTTGTTGTCTACTAAATCACGCTTAAGACCAGAGTACTGCAGAACTTCCTTGTAACCTCATTAACTCCCCTTGCCTTTCTGGTTGCCAACCCTTTAAGTAGCCTCCTAACATCCTCAGCTGTTATTTCAAAAGCATTCTCAAAATAAATGAAAACCATTTCCACATTTTATATCATTCAGCTCTGCATTTCTCCTGTACAGATATTCAAAGCGATTTCGTACCCTCTCGCCGATTACCGGAGTCTTCATGATAGGAAGAACACTAACTTGTGCTAAGCTCTAGACGCAATCACTCTCTTTCTCTCTTATCTTCTCCAAATCTGTTCACATTCAAAACAAAAAACTTTTTTTTTTATTTATCGTGTTTTCTGTGAATATTGTTTGCAATATCAGTGAAGCTATGATGCTGCTAACACCATGCTGCGGTCATTTGGCGATTTTATAATCACGCACAACGATGAGAATGCCATTTGCATCTCACTAGGGTGGAAAGGTGTGATGGAATATATTTCCATCAAGGGGACCACAACCCTTTACTATATCCCAAACAACTGGCACTTCCTGTGGCCTCAATGTCCTGTTGTACTGATTACTACTGCTTCAGTAGCATTCTTTAATGTATATAATATGGTTGCTATTACCTCAAGGGACATACTCACTTGCCATGAAAGGGTCACTACCTCCCGCAAGGAGATATTGCACAAAGGTACAAGTCAGTTTTAATTGACACAACGGTAGAAGTCAGTTTTAATTGGCAGATCTAGTTATATATAGTATGTATATGGCAGGATATGTATTGGTTTACTATCATCATTATTGCTTATCAATACACAAATCACTGTGGTACAAGGCAACAAGGCCCTTACCTAGCATAAAAGCAACATTTTACGAAATGGAAACCCTGATGTAAAGAAAAAATACTCAGCAAGACATTGTGGTAATCAGAAATGAAAGACGTACGAATAAAGGTATTAATGGAACTATGTGTAAACTGTAGCACGAAAACGAATTGCAGCTCTAATCCCAGGGTGAGAGGTAGGTACCACGTAATAGCAGTACTAGTTCTGAACTGAATTGTAACGCCTAGGAAACGGTCAGACAGGACATTATCCAGACGATATCCTGAACCATAATTACCTTTAAGAAGTCAAAAGAAACCAGCAGTTTTAGCAGTTTTCCTTTCTAGTGCCCCTCTGGAGGTTGCAAACATCCAGACGGAACAATATTCAATAATAGTTACGTAGATCTGAAGGTACAACAGCGTTACTGCCATCATCAAGGAAGAATAGCTGTCACGGTCTGCATTAGTTAATGATGAGCCGACGAATATCTTATCAACTAAAAAATTCCCCTTCAGTTAACATGTATGGAAATAAATATATTAATTCCTAGGTACAGCAAATTAGATATTAAAGGACGCTTGTAGCTTAAACAAACCTATCAAGGACGAGGTGGGTTGATGCCGAGACTAAACAGCGAATACCTGAGCACGACGGAGATTTGTAGGTGAGCGGCGGCATTAACTTAACCTCTCGTAATAGCCATATAAGTAAAACAAGGTCACTGTACATTCTGAATTCTTGATTCCGTGGTACGAGCCCATGAGTCGACGACTTTCTTATCAACTAAAAAATTCCCATCGCTTAACATAGATGAAAATAAATTAATTCCAAGGTAGAATGAATTAGATATTAAAGGCCATTTATAGCTTAATGCAAATACGAGTATATATATATAAATATATATATATATATATATATATATATATATATATATATATATATAGTGGTAATGTATGTATGTATGTATGTATGTATGTTATGGTATATATGTATTATGCGAG
The DNA here is from genome assembly GCF_015104395.2 of Macrobrachium nipponense. Taxonomy (NCBI): domain Eukaryota; kingdom Metazoa; phylum Arthropoda; class Malacostraca; order Decapoda; family Palaemonidae; genus Macrobrachium; species Macrobrachium nipponense. Next base: position 59,450,572 of record NC_087203.1, on the reverse strand, counting down.
TAATATATATATATATATATAATATATATATATATAATATATATATATACATACTATATATATCTATATATATATATATATATATATATATATACAAGACTAATATATATAGTATATATATTATAGATGGTATCTATATATATATATATATATATATATTCCGTATATGTAGAAAATTTTACAGTTATATTTCAGAAATTATCTTGAAACGTGCGTTTTTAGCAGTACTTTTCCAAATAATGTTGGTGCCTTAAAAATGCAATCGTAATTAGCGTAGTTCGTTCCGCACGTCCATTGTAGTAGCTGGCAATTCTTTGTCCTACTTCGTCATTATATAACAAGGAAAAATCAATAACTTTTAAAATACTCCAAATTATTTTCACGTCCCGATTCCCATACACAATCTATTTACGACCCATATCACAACCCTTTAATTTCACCACCAGAATCCCCCCCGCCTCTCTCTCTCTCTCTCTCTCTCTCTCTCTCTCTCTCTCTCTCATCTCTCTCGCTTTCAACTTCGAATCACACCCCTGCAATCCCATTGAAGGGCGCTGCTATTCTCCGCACGAGTCCTTTAAAAAAAAATCACTTCGGAATCAGGGCCGATTCTATACATTCCGCTTGACGCGGACGGCTTCTGCTTCTTCTTCTTCTTCTTCTTCCCTTTCTCTCAAATACCTTTCACGGCTCCACGTTCAGACACGAACATCCTATTTGTAATTACTCTTGTGTTTTCATTCATCGCCATTTCGAGGGGATGCCTTCCTTTTTCTAATTGTGAATTTTACAGCCACA
>NC_087203.1:59439774-59444774 GCF_015104395.2 Macrobrachium nipponense | reverse complement strand
AAAATTCCCCTTCGGTACATATATGAAAATATATCAATTCCGAGGTAGAGCGAATTAGATATATATACTATAATATATATATATATATATATATATAGATATATATATAGTATATATATATAAGATATATATATATAGATATAGTAGATATAAAATATAATATATATGATATGTATATATATATATAATATATATATATATATATATATATAGATATATATATATATATATATATATATATATTATATATATATATATATATATATATATATATATATATATATATATATATATATATACATATACTATATATATATATATATATATATATATATATATATATATATATATATATATACGTATATATATATATATATATATATATAATATATATATATATATATAATCATAAATGGAAATATATACATTTGTATGGAGCACTGACAATTCTGCTTAGAGACAATTCTGCGCATGACGATTCAGTGCATGGACTATTCAGCACAAAGACAATTTGCGAAATAAAATAAAAACATGGATAACGAAGAAAACAGTGGTCAAATTACTTTTTTATTTGTAACATATTATTGAATTTTAAAAAGTAGACAAAAATATTTATTGAAATGACGTACTATACAATATTCATGTACAAAAGTATTCATACTAATTTATTTTTGTTATTCAATGAGGTAGGTTATATTTTGTAAGTATTCCCATTTGTTTGCTCGATTCCCATATTAACTAACTACCGTTTTTATTGCCTTAGCTGTTCTCTGAAAAAAAAAAAATTTTTCTAGGATCGTTGTGTCCATCTGTGATTCTCAGTATCCTTTTCTCTGCGTCGTCTTACTCCAATTTCAAAAACGCCACAAACTTATAAAAGGTTGGGTAGTTATAACCCAATGTTAACTGAAGACTTCGGTGCCACCCTTCTAACGAGTTATTGGTCTTTGGTAGGTCTACCTACACCCGATCAAAAGTAGTCCATAACACAGGTTTAAAAATAGCATCTCTCCTACGGCGTCGGAAGGGACGACCAGTCCACGTATCCTCAAAATAATTCGTTAACTCTTCCAATTCAGGAGACATAAAATTTTGCAAAGACTCAAATACGTCGCAAATATTATCAGCTGGCACAAAAGCCAAGGCTACCAACATCTTACAATGTTTTCGAATATGCTCCTTGCTTATATATAACTGTGTAAGATTTAAAGCCTGTCTTTTCCTCCATATGCACTGAGCCAGAAGAAAATGCAACCACTTATTTGCCTTCAAACATATTTGAAAATGCATTTTGAAAAGCCTTTTCAAAATCACAAGGCATAGTATCGGGCGTCATATCCAGGGCTAAATTCAAAATTGTATTTAATGTCCTGTCACATGAATCCTGTGTTTTATTTTGCAAAATTATTTGTATCACTGGGACAACACATCCTTCACAGAACATATGAGTAGCATAAAATTGGTGAAAAAGGCGCGGGGCTACTTTAAATGTGCCATCTGCAAGTCAATTTTTGTATTCTTTGAGAGAAGTTCAATATTCTTTGCAGTCGAAAAGATGAATATTCTATTGGTATCTTCAGCACCTGAATCATGCAAATAAAAAGGTTCCCCACTGTGTGTTACACGCAAATGGTCAGATAATACAATATCACTGACACTATTAGGTGCTGGAATTGGGTCACCACCTCTTTTTCTTGAAAGTGTAAACAATCTTTGATTATTACCAGTGCTTTTAACTGCAAGTAGTTAGTTTCGTTTTCTGTCGCCAAATAAAAAATGCATTACTATGTTTTTCAGTATCTTATTTCAATGAATATCATTTTTCATTTTTTTTTTATTTAAAAAGAAATTTACAAATAAAAACTGATTTGATCACTGTTTTCTTAATTTTCCATGCTTTAGCTTTATTTCGCCAAATATTTCGCCAAATTGTCTTTGCTATGAATAATCCTTGTGCTGAATCGTCATGCGCTAAATTATCATGTGCTGAATTGTCGGCGCAGAATTGTCCTGCGCGGAATTGTCGGCCTTGGCATTTGTATGTGTATGTGCCACATACACTTTGAAACGCATTGAGCAATTTCAGTCAAACTTGGTATACATATGACTCACCATCTAGGATGGAGTACTGTGGGGGTAAGACACCACTGGCACCAAAAGGGGGTGTGTGGAAAGAGGCTGGGAAATAGTTGAAACATAAAAATAACTGAAAACAAGAGATATTAGTGTCTAATCCATAGTTTTTACGGTCACAGAGATGATTAGTGACACTCCCGATGCACTTCAAGACCAAATTTGGCCCTGATGGGGGCCGGGGTGGAAAGGGGTGGGAGTGGGGTGACATTTAGAATTACTGAAAATGGCAGATGTTTTTTTCTAATCCATAGTTTTTAAGGTCACTGAGATGAATAGGGACACTCCCAATGCCCTTCACGTCCAAGTTGAGAGTATTCAAATGTAGGGAACCATTTAAAAATGTGCAAAACTGATATTAATTATAAAGATTTTTCTATAATAGAACAAACCCAAAACACAAATTACCTCAATATAATAATAATAATAATAATAATAATAATAATAATAATAATAATAATAATAATAATAATAATAATAATAATGATAATAATAACAACTAACTTGGCATATGCAGGAGCAAGATTAGTAGCAGAACTGATGGGGATTCGAACACCAACACCACCAACACAACCAACCCAACAGAAACCAAAACAGCAACCTCCTTGGAAAAGGCGCCTGGAAAAGCAAATCATGGTGATGAGATCTGACTTGAGTAAACTGAAAGAGATGGCAGAAAAAAAGGCTAAGAAGCAAGAAAACAAGGGAGGAACTCAACGAGAAATACAAAGTACAAGAGAGGGGACTAAACAACACAATAGAAGATTTAAAACAGAGGCTTAAGGCCAAAGCACATAAGATCCAATGGTACATGAACAGGAATAAGGGATACCAACAGAACAAACTATTCGGAACCAACCAGAAAAGACTATACAGCCAACTAAGAGGGGAAAACAACCACCAAGAAATTCCTGAAGCCGAACCAAGTAAGAGACTCTGGGAAAACATATGGAGCAATCCGGTATCACACAACAAACATACAACATGGCTCCAGGAAGTCAAGGAAGAAGAAACAGGGAGAATAGAACAAAGATTCACAGAGATCACGACAGACACAGTCAGACACCAACTAAAGAAAATGCCAAACTGGAAAGCCCCAGGTCCCGATGAAGTCCATGGATACTGGCTCAAAAACTTCAAGGCCCTACACCCACGAATAGCCGAACAACTCCAGCATTGTATCTCAAATCACCATGCACCCAAATGGATGACCACAGGAAGAACATCCTTAGTACAAAAAGACAAGAGTAAGGGAAATATAGCCAGTAACTACAGGCCTATCACCTGCCTACCAATAATGTGGAAGTTACTAACAGGTATCATCAGTAAAAGGCTATACAATTACCTAGAGGAGACAAACACCATCCCCCACCAACAGAAAGGCTGCAGAAGGAAGTGTAGGGGCACAAAAGACCAGCTCCTGATAGACAAAATGGTAATGAAGAACAGTAGAAGGAAAACCAACCTAAGCATGGCATGGATAGACTATAAGAAAGCCTTCGACATGATACCACACACATGGCTAATAGAATGCCTGAAAATATATGGGGCAGAGGAAAACACCATCAGCTTCCTCAAAAATAAAATGCGCAACTGTAATACAATACTTACAAGCTCTGGAATAAGACTAGCAGAGGTTAATATCAGGAGAGGGATCTTCCAGGGCAACTCACTGTCCCCAACACTCTTCATAGTAGCCATGATTCCCATGACAAAAGTACTACAGAAGATGGATGCCGGGTACCAACTCAAGAAAAGAGGCAACAGAATCAACCATCTGATGTTCATGGACGACATCAAGCTGTGTGGTAAGAGCATCAAGGAAATAGATACCCTAATCCAGACTGTAAGGATTGTATCTGGCGATATCAGGATGGAGTTTGGAATAGAAAAATGCACCTTAGTCAACATACAAAAAGGCAAAGTAACGAGAACTGAAGGGATAAAGCTACCAGATGGGAGCAACATCAAACACATAGATGAGACTGGATACAAATACCTTGGAATAATAGAAGGAGGGGATATAAAACACCAAGAGATGAAGGACACGATCAGGAAAGAATATATGCAGAGACTCAAGGCGATATTCAAGTCAAAACTCAACGCCAGAAATATGATAAAAGCCATAAACACATGGGTAGTGCAAGTAATCAGATACAGTGCAGGAATAGTGGAATGGACGAAGGCAGAACTCCGCAGCATAGATCAGAAAACCAGGAAACATATGACAATACACAAAGCACTACACCCAAGAGCAATTACAGACAGACTATACATAACACAAAAGGAAGGAGGGAGAGGACTACTAAGTATAGAGGACTGCATCAACATCGAGAACAGAGCACTGGGGCAGTATCTGAAAACCAGTGAAGACGAGTGGCTAAAGAGTGCATGGGAAGAAGGACTAATAAAAGTAGACGAAGACCCAGAAATATACAGAGACAGGAGAATGACAGACAGAACAGAGGACTGGCACAACAAACCAATGCACGGACAATACATGAGACAGACTAAAGAACTAGCCAGCGATGACACATGGCAATGGCTACAGAGGGGAGAGCTAAAGAAGGAAACTGAAGGAATGACAACAGCGGCACAAGCTCAGGCCCTAAGAACCAGATATGTTCAAAGAACGATAGACGGAAATAACATCTCTCCCATATGTAGGAAGTGCAATACGAAAAATGAAGCCATAAACCACATAGCAAGCGAATGCCCGGCACTTGCACAGAACCAGTACAAAAAGAGGCATGATTCAGTGGCAAAAGCCCTCCACTGGAGCCTGTGCAAGAAATATCAGCTATCTTGCAGTAATAAGTGGTACGAGCACCAACCTGAGGGAGTGATAGAAAATGATCAGGCAAAAG
>NC_087203.1:59422274-59434774 GCF_015104395.2 Macrobrachium nipponense | reverse complement strand
TAAATGGTGCACAAAAAATGGCCTTGATTAGCTGGAGTGTGAAAGAAATGAAACTAATTGGAAAAGGTCCAGCATAGTCCCAGGTATTTTGAATTGGCATTGCCAGACTTTTTCATCAGTGGTGTACCCCCGCTAGACACGCCCAAAAGACCACACCCTCTAGCTAACCTAGATCAGCCGAAAAGAGAGAGGATCAATACCAACTCCATATTGTTAAGCAGATCCTCAGGCACCATGAATTGGCATTGCCAGATATTTTCATTGCAGGGGTACCCCCGCCAGACGCGCCCAAAAGACCACCCCCTGTTGCTAACCTAGATCAGCCGAAAAGTGAAAGAATTGGTACCAACTTGGAAATGTGGAGCAGATGCACAGGCATCATGAATTGCCATTGCCAGACACTGTCTTCGGTGAGGTACCCATGCCAGACATGCCCAAAGATCACACCCTGTAGCTGATTTATATCAGCATAAAAAATGAAAGAACTGAACAGTGTAAGAATTGATACCAACTTCAAAATGTTAACCAGATGCACAGGCGTCATGAATTGGCATTGCCAGACATTTTCATTGGTGGGGTACTCCCGCCAAACATGCTTAAAGGACCACACCGTATAGCTGATCTAGATCAGCCGAAAAGTGAAAGAACTGAGACTAATTCCAAAATGTCTAGCAGACCTCCATGCATCAGAAATTGGCAATACCAGACAATTTTTTCAGCCAAATACCCCCGCCAGACACGCTCTGGCTGACCTACCTGTATGGTCATTGATATTTAACAGAAATTGGAAATCTAAACAAGCTTTTTTTCACAGAATGCAGAAAACTCATTTAGGTCAGACTTGCACAAAGCACCAAACCCTATAGCTGATCTAGATCAACCAAAATGTGAAAGATTACCAGACATTTCCATAGACATATGATCCATGTTAAACATATGAAACCAACTATAAAGTGAATCCCCAAACAAAGGTTATAAAAACCGAGAAAATTATATGCTTTTACATAATTTAATATCAGTTCATCAAATTCTCCACACCCCGGAGGAGGGTAGGGCCAGACTACCTACAGAATAAAGACCTTCATTTTTGTTTATTTTTCAACAGCTACAGGCCTGGGATGACTAATCTATGACGTGTACTGGAATGGAACTCAGAATAAAAATAAGAATATTTTCTTAAAAGAAAAAAAAAAAAAAAAAAAATATATATATATATATATATATATATATATATATATATATATATATATATATATATATATATATATCATATATATGAGTCATATCACATTACCGTGATTCATATACATACATCGAGCTACAAATATCCTTTAATATCTAATTTGCTCTACCTCGGAATTAATATATTTTCATATATGCTTAACCGAAGAGGAATTTTTTTAGGCGATAAGAGAATTGTCGGCTCCCGGGCGCGAACCCTTGAAACCATACAAATCCAGGACGACAGTGAAGCTTTTACCTACACCACCATAAATAAAACAAGGAAGGGTATCTTTTGCTAACAAATTAAAATTAAATCCCTGCAATGTATGATTACATCAAACAACTAGATTCACATCAAAACCAAATTTTGGTGCAGTCTCTTGATTCATATAATTAAGAAATAATAAAAAGTCGGTGTGGTGCCATCTCAGTAGGCCATATGTGCTGGTAAAGAAGATAAGTCGCAGAAGTGCAGTCTTAATCCTGTTATTCCCCATCTTCTAAATCCGTGTCAGAATCCTCATTCCACGCTTCGTCATCAGATGCGTCAGGATTGATGTAACCATGTGTATAAACATAGACATCTGTTGTATTTACAATGATTGTTTCATCACTGCCACTATAAGCACCATTGCTGTCATCTTTATTGATTTCTCAGTCTGTAAACAGACCATCAGGAAGGGCAGGTCTATCAAACCACTCTGGTGGCAAGAGGTTTCCAGTCAGTAGGAAACAGACCTTGGTCACGGCACGCAAGATTGGCATGGTTCCACAATATTGTGACGGACTGAGCCCTTTGGAACTTTTTACCAAGGGTTCGACAAGAAGGTGGCAGAAGTGCACAATAGATCCTCGTTATGTTTGCAGATGGTTTTTCCTGAAAAGGAACAATATAACAAGAGTAAGAAAACAATAAAAAATCATTCAGGATTTAAAGAACAATTAAAACTTTTTGAACAGGTTTTGTTTTCCAACAAACCTGATCTACTTTGCCAGTCATTTGCACCAATTTGTTGCAATAAGCCTCGTCCACTGGCCATGCTTTGGACTGGCTGTAGAGTGGATCAGTAGTCCACTGTCATACACACTTGCATAATTCATGGGGAGATCGGTCGGCACATAAGTTTGGAGGTCCTCAAGCTTGTTGAGAAGAGCTGATTTTGCTGTCTTCATATGGGCTCCATCTGAATGTGCCAGAGACAATGGATATGGTGTTATTGGGTATTTGTGAACATGTTTCAGATCAAATGTTGTGTATTCTGAAAACACCATGATGATCCTGATGAAGGTTTCTCTAAGGCTTTCAGCACTACTGATGGCCTCTTGTACACCTCGAGCTTTTTCTTTCTCTCTTCATTTTCTGAGACGAAGTTGTTAGCTCTTAGCCTTTTCATGGGCTTCAGAAATCTTGTAGAACCTTTCTTTCATTCTTCCAGAAACTTATCTTTTTCAGTTTGACCTCTTTTGCTGTTCGGCCTGTTGCCAAGTTCACCTGTGTTGTAGGGGCGTTGTTACCAAATGGATTGCAGGACTCTTCAATTTTCTCCTCAAGAACTTTCATTTGACTGTTGTCTTTCTTTATCCTTGACTTATGGCACTGAGCTGTTGCGTTCTCTCTAACTTCAAGCCCTGAAAAGGTGTAGAGTTCGGTCATAGCCAAGGCTCATTGTCAATGACCACCTTCTTATTGCACTCTCAGAATTTCTAAAGGCGACAATTCCTTTCAGACTTGACGAAGCATCCCGATTGACTGTCTGCTCTAATGATATGTCAGCTGCTGATCTGCTGTACTGCTTTGCTGTTGGCGAATGGAGAATGCACCATATGGAAGTATTTTATGCTGCTGTTGATCAGCGGACCACAACTTTTGCAGAAATAGATTTCCCCATCAGGCATAGTTTGGGTGACTCAGGGCGAAGAATACATCCAACATAGCTGGAAATGGACTAATATGTCCATCTACATCGTTCATTTTGACTCATCTCTGGACTTCCCGATGAACTCTGTTGATCAGGAAGATGTAGATTGCCCAGAACTGAGCTGTTTGGCCGTGACTTCCATCCATGACAGAGTGAAAGAACTCCTTATACTTTTGACGGGGCTGAGTAATTATAGGATCAGATAGGTGCACTTCTACTTTGAACTGCTCTCTCGGAATCGCATCCATGACATCTTGAAAGACTTCATATTCCTCCAGTGGAAGATCCTGTACATAACAGTCATGCAGCTTTATCTCCAGGACATTGGCCTTGACTCATGTAACCTAATGCAGCAGTTGTAGAGGTTCCCTTTCAGAAAGCCCACCATGGAACCTTCTGCCAAGAGCTCTACCTCAGTGAGGATAAATTCCATCCCACATTCATTTATCATTGTGCCGATAGCTCCATAGAAGGCAAGCTCAATTTGGAAGTTTCCCAACATAATCAGTAGTTTTTGAAATCGTGGCTGTTCTATAGCTTGGATGGAATAGGCCATGAGAGCAACTGCCAATTCATATGTCACAACTGCCCAATTCATATGTTACAACTGCCTGGTTTCTTTTGCCACATTCATGATGCGGATCATGATCTCCCTTACCACTGCATTGTCAGTAGGTGACTTTGGAATAGGATCCATGTAGCAGATCCTTTGGAGGGGTAGAGGGTCTGAAACATACTGACTCATAAATCCGGTATATAAGGGACTTTTGCCTTTGCGAAGCTCCCAAAACCAATATAAATCAAGCTGCTTTAGTTGCAGATTTGATCTTTGTTTGATGCTAGTATCTTTGCTACTAGAAGCTGTTGTAGTTGTTGTTAATCTAATAAACTTGGCACTTTTCAGAGGCTTTTGAAACAGAGCAATATCATGCTTGTTTCCAACAAAGGATTTTCTGTTTTTTTTCTTTGCAATATTCTATGGCAGTTCTATCTGCAAGTCTGCTGTCTTCTGGTAAAACATTTTGATATGTGTGTCCAACTGAGCTGTTTGCATTCCTTTGCCATTGACAGTCTCAATATTTGCATCATTATTGTCCCAAACGCTAGCTGTGGCCCGATTGGGAAGAAAACGAATATCATCAGGAGCATCACAACCTTCTGATGAAATAGAATAGGCAAATTCAGTTTCTAGCCCTTGTGTTTTGGTGTAACTGATCCTGTGTCCGGTTCTATTCAAAATTTGCAAAGACAGTTTTGATCCAGTCAATGATGCCAGACCAGCTTTCATTTCAATATGTTTCCCTGGCTTCACAGTTCCCTGTGAAACATTGGAAATTGCGCCTGATGCCATCGATGTTACCTTTCTATCTTTTTTGTCGTGATGTGTGGGTGTGAGACCACTGAGGAGCGTCCTGAAGAATAGGTCCAATTGCTGTGGTAACTCTGCAGTGGTTACTTTGAGATTCTGCACTGTGACTGGGTCAGGAGTCTTTGTATTTTATATATTCATGATCTAAGAGCGAAGATGGAGGGCAGTACACCTGATCTTATCAGTCCCTTCATGTTTCTTTGTCATCATGGAGCTTTGCCATTGCCTGTTCATTTGTGAGTGAGGCTTTACAGATGTAGTTTCTCCGACATGTGTCGGCAAGAGCGATTCCATCCTCTTCAAATTTGGACTGAAATTTCCTCGACAGATTCTGGGAGCTGTACGTGACATTATCGTTGGGATCACCTCCGTTTCCAGAGAACTCCACTTTGTAGTGTTCCAGCAATGATAGAGTGACAGAGAGTGACTAAAAGGCTTTCTTGTGGAGATCATAGGGAGTTGCAACTTTGTAGTCATGCCTTTCTGTTTCATGCATGAACTACTCTCGACAAGATCCGTGATATTCACCCTCCTTAGCAATGAGATGTACTCCACCCAAAATCAGACTTTTGAAGTAATTATTTTCGGACAGATGTGCACGCTACATAAGAGTATCACAGCCATCTTTTGTTGCAATTGTGAATAGGGATTCTTCTTTTCCTTTTTTCTTTTTTCTCGCCTTTCCACACACTTTCCCTTTAGAATGCCCTGCTTGTCAATCTTTGGCAAGGAGCTATTCGTTCTTGTTTTAGTTTCTCTTCTGGGATTCTTAGGTTCTCTTGGTCTCTTGACAGCAGTGTATTGTCGATAACAATTCGGGTGGCAAAGCTCACCTTCAACTTTATCATTCAAAATCTTCCAGGCAATCATTTCATATTTGTCTGTTGTCAGTCTTGAAAGATGTACTGCTGCACTTTTCACAGTTAGTAATGTTTTCTGAAGGGCCTTCAGTTTTTTGTCCTCTTCTGTTGAATTTTCTCAGATGAAACAATTCGAGAGTAGTTTTTCTTTGTCCTGCAAAAGAAAAAATGATTTATGAGTAAAATTCATGATTTACCTACTAAGAGTTTGCTAGCTGCATCAGAACAAAAAATTAATATTTAGTTACACAAATGTCAAAATTAATGGTTATTTTCATAACTGCATAACTCTTGATTAGAAATAGATAATGAAGACTCTCTTCCTTCTTTTGTTTTTTCTTGTGATATTGGATCCAGTGATGAAGCGTGTTGATCCATTATTATGGCAATGCTGAAAATAAAATGTTTGAAATGAGTTTCCTGCATTTTCTGAAAGAAAGCTTGTTTAGGTTTTCAGTTCTGGTTGAATATGAAAGATCATACAGCTAGGTCAGCTATTGGGTGTCTGGCGTGTTTGGCGGGGATATCTCTCCGATGAAAATGTCTGGCAGTGCCAATTTCTAATGTATGAATGTCTGCTAAACAATTTGAAATTATTCAGTTCTTTCAATTTTTGACCAATATAGATCAGCTACAGGGTGTGATCTTTTGTCGTGTCTGGCATGGGTACCTCACCGTAGACAGTGTCTGGCAATGCCAATTTATGATGCCTGTGGATCTGCTCAACATTCGAAGTTGGTACCAATTCTTTCACGTTTTGGCTGATCTAGGTTAGCTACAGGGGGTGGTCTTTTGTGTGTGTCTGGTGGGGGTACCCCAGCAATGAAAATGTCTGGATCTGCTGAACATTATGGAGTTAGTATCGATTCTCTCTCTTTTCGGCTGATCTAGGTTAGCTAGAGGGTGTGGTCTTTTGGGCGTGTCTAGCGGGGGTACCCCACTGAAGAAAATGTCTGGCAATGCCAATTCAAAATACCTGGGACTGTGCTGGATATTTTCCAATTAGTTTCATTTCTTTCACACTTCACCTAATCTAGGCCATTTTTTGTGCACCATTTAGGTAGCTTTGGCAGGGGGTACTCCCCACCAAAAATGTCTGTCATTGGCAATTCTTGATAGTTTAAACATAAGGAACATTTTGGTGCAGGTTTCAAACATTTCAATTCTGAGCTGACCTAGGCCATTTTTCCAGGTAATTGTTTTAGGTCCTACAGGCACACCCACTGCGAGGTACCCGGCAGACTTTCATTTCATTGACCCATGATATGCATAAAGTAATTTAACATAAGGAAAAATTCTTTCGCTTTTCAGCTACCCTGACCCACGATGGCTCCTGCTCTTATACGCTTGACTACTTTTTAATGTATTTCCCCTTGTTTGTGTGGAATTACACACACACACACACATGTGCATATATGGTTCCCGGACATTTAGCTGACAGGAATTTGGCTGACGGACCATTGGCTTATGGACGTTTGCCTGAATGGACATTTGGCCGATGGACATTTGGCCAACGGACAATTGGTTGACGGACATTTTGCCGAACAGACATTAGGCAGAACGGACATTTGACCGAAAATGAAGTGGACGTATATACAGTCACTCATATAAGTTCATGGATGTCTGGGTGTTTGAGAGAGATTTCCATTGCACCCCATTCTAGATAACAGGTGTCTGGGAGTGCGAAACTGGCCAAATGTTCAACTACCTAACTCTGCTGTAGAAAGTTTCAGTGTGTGCCCGTCTTACGTCACTATACAGACCCGTAGTCCAGAAAGGGGTTGGATGGAATTCAGCTTTATGCCCGGAGACATCCATGAACTTATATGAGTGACCATACCTACATGTATGTCACACCCACTATTGTTCTGTTATTTATACGAGGGTTGTCCATAAAATAAGATTCCCAAAGATTTTTCACAATGAAAAACATGTTTATTGGCATTGAATAATACATTTTTGAAAAGCTTAGACCTCTTCCTATTTTTCGACATGCGTCCCACCCAGGTGTTTCTTCAATTCAGGGAAGAGATGGCATACCCTAAATGGTCAGTCGAAATTTTGTCAATGCAGGTCTTGCTGTCATCAGGGATCATCTCGCAGAGCTCCCAAACCGTCACCCTTCGATCTTTCAGCATTGTTTCTTCCACTTTCACAATCGTCTCGTCCAAAACTGATGGCCGTCTAGAACGCTGTTCGTCATGGACGTCTGTACGTCCGTCTTTGAATTCTCTGCACCATTTGCGTACGTGTTGTAAGCTCATACACTTTCCTCCATAGACTTCATACAGTTGGGAATGAACGTCCACCATCGCAGTGATTTTTGCACACACAAAACGAATCGTAGAGCATAATTCGCACCTGGCGGGAGAAGCGAATGGGAGTTCCCTCTCTAAAGTCTGGCAAGCCAAGACTGAATGTAACAGACAGCTCGCAAGGGGCGGGGACTTGGAGAGGGGGAACCAAGCTACACGTCAGGGTCACCGGATCCTGTGTAACAGCGTTCCTTGTGACTGCAGCTCCTTGGGAACCTTATTTTACGGACCACCCTAGTAACAAGCAATCTTAACAGTTCGAAAACAATCTGCATTTACTTTACCAGCTCAGTTGTTGATATGGCTAACTGGCATTTTCAGATCAAACACTTTGAACCTGCCATGTTCAAACGAAACCAACTTTGTCAGTAACCTACCTCAACACTGATATTTGCCGTCTAGTTTCAAAGCCAAGAAAGGAGCAATGAAATTGGGAGTAAACAATTTCAAGGGTTGCATTGAGATCATTGAAGAAGTAGCAGATCTTAAACACAAGGCTCATGTCTATTGAGAAATATGAGGAGTATCAAAAAATAGGTGCTATATTTTTATTTCATTTTATGGCGCTATTTTTTTGTAATAAACTGGTAATTAAAATACTTGAGGTATTGCTTGTTACTATTCACACTTGTAAATTTTCGACCAAATAGCCGTCAACCAAATGTCCGTTCGGCTAAATCTCCGTTCGGCTAAATGTCCATTCGGCCAAATGTCCGTTCGGCTAAATGTCCATTTGGCCAAATGTCCGTCGATGTCCGTTCGGCCTGATGTCCATCGGTTAAATGTCCGGCCATGATATATATATATATATATATATATATATATATATATCTATATATATATATATATCTATATATATCTATATATATTATCTATATATATATATATATATATATATATATATATAGATATAGATATAGATATATATGATATAGATATAGATATAGATATAGATATAGATAGATATATATATATATATATATATATATATATATATATATATATATATATATATATATATATATATATATTATGCCCTTTGAAATTACGTTGATATACTGCAAGATCAGATATAAAGTGCAGATGCTACAGACGAAGGTGTCTCATTGTGCTCGCAAGCTTTTTGGGATACTTTAGTCCAGTTTAGTATATGTTATATATATACATATATAATATCTATACTATATAATATGTATATATATATATATATATATATATATATATATATATATATATATATATATATATATATATATATATATATATATATATATATATTATACCCTTTGAAATTACGTTGATATATACTGCAAGGTCAGATATAAAGTTCAGATACTACAGACGAAGGTGTCTCATTGTGCTCGCTAGCTTTGGGATACTGTTAGTCCTGCCATTTTTATTTGTCGATTCGTATAACGTTCTTTCTTTTAAGAAGCAGGTATTTGGTTTCCTTCTTAGTAAAGTTTCATCCTTTTTCCTTTCTCCTTTCTCCTTTTTGTCTTTTGGGGAAGGGCTAGAGAAGGAAGTCGGGTTGCCCGGCCATATAGTTTCCACACTTGAAAATAATCGAAGTTAATAAGAAAGGATCCTACACGGACTATGTTTCCTGTTGGATGTGATTTCAAGAGTCGTTTATAATCCTTCCCGAATTGTCAATCGTTGGAGATTAGGATGCGCTCTTGTACTGTACACATTCTTGTACTGTTACGGATCCACCTCTGTTTGTTTGCTTGCTTTGTTTTCTCTGTAGCCTCAAAACTTATCGATATATTTTGGTTTACGTTTTCTGGGGTTGGCAGTTGGTCAGTGAATTGTTGATTAAAGCGTTGACAGTTATTTTTTTTTTCCGATTCAAATGGGAATCTAAGATGTTTTTCGTTTTCTTTTGAAGCTCGTGAGGTAAGCGTCGGACATTGTGAAGTGAGAACTGAAAGTATGATACTAATTTTTTTTAGTTTTCTGTATTTTGTTTTATTTAGCATGCCGTTTAAGATATAATGCACATTGCTAGTTCCATATTCCCTTTTGGATTACGATTTTGGATGCTTCAGCCATAGTGGAAGCTGGGTTATGCGCCCTGACAGATTTTATGAGATTTTGAAATGGATTTGTAACGATTGCCGGTCTAGGATTTTTTCCCTTGCGTTGTCGGAGATTTGTACTTCTCTGATTTGTGGTTGGGTCATTTTTTTTTTTTTTTTTTTTTTTTTTTTTTTGTTTTTTTTTTTTTATCTTTTGTGATTTTTAGTGAGAAGTTTAATGGGCGTGTGAATGACGTTCTTGGATCACTGACCCTAATAAAGAAGTTCAGTAGGATTTTCATGCTTTTATGTTTTGGCGGCGAAATTGCCGATTCTTAATAAAGGAAACTACTTGCGTGGTTTAGTCTTTAGTGATTTCGTTTTCTTTATTGTTTTCGTGAACTATTTGTTAGAATTTGTTGCCATTTTGTCTTAAAAGGTTGTTCTCGCTCGATGTTTATAGTACACACACATATATATATATATATATATATGGATATATATATATATATATATATATATATGTATGTGTGTGTGTGTGTGTGTGTGTGTGTGTGTCATGTGAAATATAAAAGGCCAATACAAACACTATTAAGGTGATAAAACCATATATTTCCATCGGCGGTACTTCAGTCCTGATAACTGATGAATGTGGACAGTTGGTAAGTGAGATTATTTATGTGGAAAATAGAGGTGTGGAATGACAGCACTGATGGGGCTATAAATGCAATAGCGCTGTGATGAACGAGTTAACCTGTCGTTGTTTTAGTCCTCATCAACTCCCATCTTTTGCCGAGTGATGTGGGCGTGTTCCAGCGTCTTCCTGACAGATTCATATTCTCAGGTTTACTGATGATGGTTGATTCTAAAGCCTTCCTTTTGTACGGACAGATACTTTTTAAAAATAAATCAGCCTCAATCTGATCTATGGTGTGGCACATGTGCGAAAATCCCTGTGCTTTCTGAACCATACCTTACTTACTGCTGATCGGTGTCGTCGACATGAATTTCATTTTAGTTATTGCCATGGATTTGATAATCACCGTGCTTAACATTTTATTCAAATATACATAAGTGAATTACCAATGGCTTTAGGTAGATATGAAAAGTAAACGGATTGTACGATTTGACTTGCTCGGGTAGATATATATATATACTTATACATATACATATATATATATATATATATAATATAAATAAATAAATAAATATATATATATATTTATATATATACACACACACACACACACATATATAGATATAGATATATATATATATATATTATATATAATATTCATATATATATATATTATATTTATATAATGTGTGCGTAGAATCTATAGGCGTTATGTGGTAGTAAATCTCCAGTAACCTCATTTTACGTAATTGTTGCCAAGTTTTTTTTGCTATCAAGTTTACTTGAGGGTGAACTGGAACGTCTGTTCTTCCAAAGGAAGTGCTCCGGCAGCAGTCGTAAACCCAGTCCCAGTTCCAAAACCTAGTACCAGTCCCGTCCCAGTTCCAATCCTAGTCCCAGTCCAAGTTCCAGTCCCAGTTCCAATCCTAGTCCCAGTTCCAAACCTAGTACCAGTCCAGTCCCCAGTTCCAATCCTAGTCCCAGTTCCAATCCAGTCCCAGTCCCAGTTCCAATCCTAGTCCCAGTCCAAGTTCAATCCCAGTCCCACTTCCAATCCTAGTCCCAGTTTCCAATCCTAGTCCCAGTCCATGTTCCAATCCCAGTCCAGTTTCCAATCCTAGTCCCAGTTCCAATCCTAGTCCCAGTCCATGTTCCGAATCCCAGTCCCAGTTCCAATCCTAGTCCCATTTCAATTCCTCCTAGTCCCCAGTCCCCAGTTCCAATCCCAGTCCCAGTTCCAATCCTAGTCCAGTTCCAATCCTAGTCCCAGTCCCAGTTTCCAATCCCAGTCCCAGTTCCAATCCTAGTACAGTTCCAATCCTAGTCCCAGTCCAGTTCCAATCCCAGTCCCAGTTCCAATCCTAGTCCCAGTTCCAATCCTAGTCCCAGTCCCAGTTCCAATCCAGTCCCAGTTTCCAATCCCTAGTCCAGTCCCAGTTCCAATCCCAGTCCCAGTTCCAATCCTAGTCCCAGTCCTAGTTCCAATCCTAGTCCCAGTCCCAGTTCCAATCCTAGTCCCAGTCCAAGTTCCAATCCCAGTCCCAATCCTAGTCCCAGTTCCCAGGTTCCAATCCCCAAGTCCCCAGTTTCCAATCTAGTCCCCAGTCCTAGTCCCAGTCCCAGTCCCAGTTCCAATCCTAGTCCCAGTCCCAGGTCCAGTTCCAATCCCAGTCCCAGTCCCCTTCCTCCTTTGAAATTCTTCACCTTCGTCGATACCGACGCAAGAGGAAGAGCAAAGGCAGTACTGCCTCTGTGATGAGACCATAACAGTATTTATTGCATGCATATTCATAATAATTGCAAAAGGTAGGGGAGAGCCCCCTGTCAGAGCTGTCATCAATACGGTGCTGGACTAATTTCGTATTCTTTAATTCAATTCGGCAACACGGGATGAATTGCATGGAACGCCATGTGGTGACCAAGATGGGCTTAGATGAAGGGTTCCATCGTCCCGAAATAAAAAAAAAAAGAAATTTCATTAAACGGAAGCGTCATTCAATGAAGGAGAGTTGGCGCTGGTGTCGATCTTAGTTGGAAAGATTTGCCGAATATCCAGTGGTCTCACGAATGTGCGAGGCCTTCTTATATTTTAATTTCTACTTGTTCAGATACACATACATGAATCATTCATCTGTTCGTGCTTGGTAGCCAGCGC
>NC_087203.1:59417274-59419774 GCF_015104395.2 Macrobrachium nipponense | reverse complement strand
CATGAATATCTAATTTCCTTTGTTCCTGTCATTGTCTCCTCATCGCTTATGAACCTGAAAATTTGCACCCACTCGAAAATGCTCGCAAATGATTCCTAATAGCCTTTCCCAGCTTGTTCCAGCAAAATTCGACTTGACAACAGATCTGAACTCTTGGGGCGACGTCACCCCGTGAGCCAGACATGAACACGGAAAGAGTTCATAATTGATTGAGAGTGTATCCCTCTCTTTAGAGACAGTCGTAGAAATCCTGCTCATCACGTATAGAAGACCACTAAAGTGCTTTTATCCTACGCCAGAAACACTGCCTGAAATTTAAATGTTCTCGTTATTATCTTGTTTATGATGGTCGCCGCGCCCGGTGCTGTATGCCTGGAAACGCCAGGAGATGCTCTCGATTTCCAAAAAGTTGGCGTGCCAGGCAAAAATCCCGCGCCTCGTTTGGTATTCCGTGTCTCGCCTTTTCAAATGTTGGTATTTGTTTCCATTGGAAGTGAATTGTCGAACTCGACTAAATTTTTTCCTACTGGATTCTCTCCTTTTCACAAAGAAATATTACAGCCGCAAGATTTGATATATTTTGTCAACTGCCTGGGGATTAGGTAATCGTTGTTGCTGTCATAATAATTTGGCGCTGGAATAGGACGATTTTATGCCTGAAAATGAAGCTACGTAATCCACGAGAGAGAATTTAATGAAAGCACCAGATATGAAACTTTACCAAGAGAATACGTACAAAGACTACATGTTTTTAAAACTTCTCCTTTGACGACGATGCCTGTAGAAAGTGATGACCAAAGTTTACATAACAGCAATGTAAGATTTATTAAGAACTGGAATAATTAGCCCAGGTGTTTGTATACTCATACATTCTCAAGCCTCAAACATTAATATAAGTGGAGCGTTCACGTGATCTTGATATTGCAGACCCGCTTGGTAACAATGAGTTGGGGTAAATATTTCACATTGTTTTACGAGTCAGTAAAATTCTTCGAATTTTTTGCATGTGTGTTGTAAGGAGTCTCCAGAAAGCAGCCCAAAAGATTGTTTTTTCATTCATTGCGTCAACATTTTGATCATCCTGTGTCCTTTATGAGCTGTCAAGAAGACCCTTTACTTACTGCACTGTAATAAACAAAATAAACTCTAATTAGCTTGATTTTCCATACGAAATAACCTTAATAATTAGTCAACGTCGTCTTCGAGTTTGTAATGCCCGATGCAGACGCCTTGTTCCTTGTCTAGACAGATATCATATCTACATTCATGAGATGTGTCGCAGCAAGAGATGATCAGCAAAGCGGGTTGTATATTAGCGGGACATGCACCTTTCTGCATTATATACCTAATGCTACATGACAGGCCAACACTTACCCTCATGAAACATGCACTGCAAGACGGTCAGCGAGATGCACTGCTTCAATAGTTCTGATCAACGTATTTGCTCTTTTACTGACCTCATCCGATATTCGTAGGAGTTTTTAACCAAATGATTATTGTTACGATTTATTTTTGAAGTTAATTCCCTTTGTTTAAGTACGATTAAAATTTTTACAGTGGCATAATGTTGACATTATGTTTATTAACTGGTAAATATGTTTGCCATGTAAACGTCAGGAGTCGCCGTTGAGTTTGGTGTGAATATTGCAAATGCATTTTTAAAATTGCTCATATGTCTGAAACAAGACCATGGCTCTCGGAGTTCTATCATAATGCAATTGAAAAGTGCACCATAAATCTTCATTTTATTTTTACTTTGAATTTGCTATATATTCTTTACAAATCAAAATTTTACTTGATTATTTGAAATGAAAGTTTATAAGGGTTTCAAACGAAAGAAAAGCTGAATTATTTTTAATGAAATAAAAGAATTATGAATATCCAGACCACATACGGTCTGTAGATGAAAGATATAGTCGCTTACCTTGTGTGTGTGTGCGCGCGCGCGCGTGTATGTACGTTAGGGAAGAATTTGGGCAAGCAATCTAAACCTAAAATTCTATCTTAGAACAGGAGAGAAAACACATTCTGAAGCTTTTTCGCTCAGGGGAAAATGTGAGTGCACAGACAAACACGTATATATATATATATATATATATATATATATATATATATATATATATATATATAATATATATATATACATATACATATATACACGCATTAAGCTACAATTGTCCTTTAATTTCTAATTCGCTCTACCTCAGAATTAATATATTTTCATATATGTTAAGTGAAGGTGAATTTTTAGTTGATAATAATTTCGTCAGGTCCTCTCCCAGGAGAGGAGGCCATAGCCTCCTGGAACATATGTTGCTACTGCAAGTGTGCAGAGCTTACTTTTGTGTAGTCTGGTGACATTCAATTTCATTGTCCGGAGTATCATTAGTCTGTAGTCCATTCTCTCTCTCTCTTATTCACCAATGTTCCCTTTCTTGCCCATGTACATATTGACTTAATCCAAAATACTTCAGTGTTTGCAAAACATTCAGTTAAATCA
>NC_087203.1:59367274-59407274 GCF_015104395.2 Macrobrachium nipponense | reverse complement strand
TAGCATAAAGTATTATAACTCGCTCAAGGGGGCATGAAATGACTGGGAATTTACATGGAAAGGACTATTATGTTGCTTGAATTAACTAGGGCGATGTTTACTAGCATCACATGGGAATTAATCACACCATTGAAACAAAATTGGGGAGTAAGAAGCTGAACAAAGAAGGGGGGAATGTCGCCTTGGGAGAATGAAATGAAATAGAGACAAGAGGCAAAAACGATTCACTGACTGCTCTAAATTTATATCTCTCATTACCTGGAAATTCTGGGTCTGGTAGTCTTCTCATCTGCTGATATTTCTGTGCACAACTGAGGTATAAGAACAACCCTCCGTTGGGAGTCCTTCCAGAGGAGGCATGGGAGAAAAAAGGGTTGGGTTAAATTGGGAGTCTGCAGGGCTTGAGAAAGTTCTGAGCTTTTCTGGGACAGAGCGGCTGGAGTCCTGTCCTTATAAAATTTCGGTCGAGATAGACTCCTTCTTCCACAGGTCACCTGCTGAGATCAAATCCAGGGCAGCCAACAGGAGCAAAGATGGGTTTAGAGAGAGTGGAGGCTTCCAGTTCACAGAGGCAAGTTGCATATAGGCAAGAATGAATGAATCTGATTATAAAGCGGTCTTACTTTTCCTTGGTTCTGGCTTAAAATCCTGAACAAAATATATATTATATATATTATATATATGTATATATATATATATATAGATATATATATATCATATATATATTATACACACGTATATATTTATATTTGTGTGTATACGTATATATATATATATATATATATATATATATATATATATATATATATGTATATATATATATATATATATATATATATATATATATATATATATATATATATATATATAAAAGTGGGCTCCATGGCAGAATGTCTGTTATTAGGTCTTTGATTCACTCCCAGCATAGTACTTATGAATCCATTTCCTTGAAATTGGGTGCTACAACTACTTGGTTAGAGAAAAGAGTTGTGAGCTAGCACACTTTCAACATCAGAGTTAGTTTATTGGAAACTGAAGGATGTAAAACTGCGACATTGCCACCTTCAGGGGGGAAATAAGTATATATATTTATCATATGAATTCCTGACTCGCATAGGGACCAAACCTTGGTATTTCAAATAAGAGGCGTAAGTGTTACCAATTGACCGGGATTCGATCCTAATGTGAGTCAGAAATTTATTTCTTTGAAATATGTGCTCATGCATTCTTTATTTCCAATATATTTATCTTATATATAACATGAATGTTAATACATATATATACATTATATGAATAACTTGATCACGAAGTATATAAAACGTGATGGTATGTATAAATAAAGGTTTTTGCCACGAAGGAAAAAATCATTTAGACATTATCAAAGGCATGACATATAGTACTACGCATGCCTATCATGAAAATAACTTCCCCGCTCGCTACAGAAAAAGTTTAAAAGAATTGAAGAATGATAATAGCTTACACATTACCAAGGCTGATAAATCGAATAGTTTAGTGGTTCTGGACAAAACTGACTACATATCACGCATGCATACTTTACTAGAAGATGAAATAACTTACAAAAAACTCGCAAAATATCCGTTGGACCAAGTAATAAAAAACTTTAATGTCAATATCAAACAAATTCTTAAAGATAAAAAAGAACTTTTGTGTAAGTTAATTGTAAAGTGTCCCTCATTACCTTATTTATAAGCCTAGTCAAAACTCATAAGGAAAACAAACCTATGCGCCCAATTATTAGTACTGTAGGAACAATTGTTTATAAACTATCTAAATATCTTACTAAATTGTTATTACCGCTACTAGGAACTGTATCTAATTCACACATCCGGAATTCTCTTGATCTTGTGGAAAAATTAAATAACATTGTACTAAAAACCCTAGCGCATATCTTGCCAGTTTGATGATGTTCATTGTTTACAAAAGTCCTATTGACTCTGTGCTAGAATATTTAAGAATGAACTTGTACTGCATGAATGCCTGTCCGTTAGTCACATAATTTCCTTGATTAAGTTATGTATTTGTGATTGCAGATTTATTTTTAATGGAGAATATTACCAACAAATATTTGTTATGGCCATGGGTAACCCTTTATCACATCTCCTTTCAAACTTATATATGGAATTTTTTGAGAGACAACTCCTCCCGAATATCACACTTGCCCCTTAAATTGGTACCGATATGTCGATCTTAGTAGTCTTACCTGTTGGTATCGATGTAAATGATTTACTGTCCAAATTGAATAATTTAGTGCCATCCATAAAATTCACTGTTGAAATTTAAAATAACAATGTCATCCCTTTCCTAGATGTATTAATACATAGAGAATCTTTCCAATGCAAATTCAGTATTTATAGAAAGTCGACATATAATTTAACATATGTACATTTTTATTCTGGCCACCATCTTAATATTAAAATTTCAATTTTTTCTTCTATGTTCCTACGCGCTTTGCGTATCACGAGTCCAAAATATCTTGACCAAGAAATAAAATACTTAAAAAAGATAGGAAACGATCTCTGCTACCCACCTCATTTAATTGATTTATGTTATCAAAAAGCTCACAAAAAGTTTTATAGTGTTCCTATTAATGAAAAAGAAATGCCTAAAAATGTACTTAGCTTACCTTACTTTTCGTGGATTTGAAACCATAAAATCAACATTTAAAATCGTTTAATGTTAATGTAGTGTTCTCTTATAACAATACCATTAAAAGATATGCTAATTAAGAATAGTTCCCCGTAACAAAATAACAAACGGTGAAATCTAACTTCTCTCTCTCTCTCTCATCTTCTCTCTCTCTCTCTGGTTCGATATTCTCTCTCCCTCTTTCTCTTGCTCGATATATATATATATATTCATATTTTCTTTCGTCTTTTCATTAATAATAATGTTTTGGGGAAAGTTTTGTGTAAATTCATGATATTAAGTTGTAATATGCTTCCTTGTTTTTTTCAAAATGTACTGTTTTTTGGAAGAATGAACTTGTTTATCCGCGTGTGTATCCTCTAAGGTGTGGCTACCCTCAGGCGTTTTCCATTTCTGCCTCGTTTCTGTAGAGTGAAATCGACCTTATTGCTAATCTTGTAGTGTCAGTTTGGATATTAAGCCTTCTTTTGACTAAGTACTCGGCTATATCGCTTTTTCATTTTTTCCTTCGTGGCAAAACCTTTATTTATATACATTATATATATATATATATATAATATATATATATATATATATATATCACATATACATATATATGTATATAGTATATATATACATACATATATATATATATATATATATATATATATATATATATATATATATATATATATATATATATATATATATATATATATATATATATATATATATATATATGTATATATATATATATATATATATATATATATATATATATATATATACATATACATATACACACATTCTATATATATATATATATATATATATATATATATATATATATATATATATATAGTCTATCACATTACTGTGATTCATATACATATATCGACTAGCTTAATAATAGAATTGGCAATCGACGGGCGCGAACCAGTGACCTCTCAATTCCAGGACTGGCTGTGTAGCCTTACACCCCACCCCGACACCGCAAGAGATATAAGTTCATGCCGCCTCCCACTTGAAATACCTTTTGCGCACAGGTATTTTTGTTTTGGAGACTGCATCAACCCATCTCGTTCTCGGTGGTGGCGTGGTAGTGCTTTTGCCCGCAACTAGATAATATTCAACGTAGTCCTTATATAAGCCTATCATCATAACCGTGATTCATATACATATATCGAACTACAAATGTCCTTTAATATCTAATTCGCTCTACCTCGAAATTAATATATTTTCATATATGCTTAACCGAGGGGTGGGGAATTTATTAAGCGATAATAGAATTGGCGATCGACAGTCGTGAACCAGCGACCTCTCAATTCCAGGACTGGCAGTGAAGCCTTAAAAACCACCCCGAACAAAACCGCCAAGAGATGTAAGTTCATGCTGCCTCCCACCTGAAATACCTTCGCGCACAGGCATATATGAAAATATATTAATTCCGAGGTAGAGCGAATTAGATATTAAAGGACATTTGTAGTTCGATATAGTATATGAATCACGGCAATGTGCACTACCACGCCACCAAGAACGAGATGGGTTGATGCAGTCTCCAAAACAAAAAATACCTGTGCGCGAAAAGTATTTCAGGTGGGAGGCGGCATGAACTTATATCTCTTGCGGTGTCGGGGTGGTTTAAGGCTTCACTGCTAGTCCTGGAATTGAGAGGTCGCTGGTTCGCGCCTGTCGATTGCCAACTCTATTATTGCTTAATAAATTCCCCCTCGGTTAAGCATATATGAAAATATATTAATTCCGAGGTAGAGCGAATTAGATATTAAAAAGGACATTTGTAGTTCGATATATATATATATATATATATATATATATATATATATATATATATATATGTATTAATATTCATGTTATATATATGATAAATATTATGGAAATAAAAAATTCATGAGACATATTTCAAAAGAAATCAAGTTCTGACTCACATTAGGATCGAATCCCGGGTCAATTGGTACAACTTATTATATATACACACACACACACACACACACACATCACACACATATATATATATATATTATATATATATACTATATGCATATATATATATATAATAATAATAAAAGGAGCCCATAAGAACACCAAAATATAGAGAGAAAGTACTATATTTCAGAGACTTAAGGCCTGTCTCCCACTTCAGGTAGATGAATCTACCTGAAGAGGGAGACAGCAGTCTCTGAAATATAGTATTTTTCTTTCTACTTTTGATGTTTTTATGGCTCCTTTTATTAGATGGAATTCTCTTGTAACAGAACATTTTACCAGTCATATCTATATATATATATATATAATATTATATATATATATATATATATATATATATCATATATATGTCTTTTTGTGTGTGTGTGTGTGTGATAGATGTGTATTTACGCGCACGTATCTGGGTAGTATGTATATAGCAACTCAGTTTAAGAAAGCGTAGTTCTGTCTTAGGAAAAATGCAAATTTATTATAAAATTTGTCACATTAATTTTACCATTTGGTTACTTTCCTCCATTGTTTTCTTCATGAATTTTCTGTTTATTGTTTTAATTCAGTTAGTTTGTTTATTATTTCTTGGTGCGCATGTTTCTTTAGGCTATTTATTTGGGTTGCAAGCATCCATGAAATGGAATAATCATGACCGAAAAAATTCATAACGATCAAATTTCATTGAGTTACCTCCAAACATTTACAGATCAACTGCTAGCAGCAACATTTAATAATAGAAACAATATTTGGCTTTTGAGAAATAAGCTTTTAGATAACATGACTGGTATTATTACACGAGGGCTATAATAGCTGGGGATTTGAATTATTTCAGGATGTTGGCAAACTGCAAAAGGATTAACAGTAACATCTCAAGAAACGAGCAGCACCTACAGGATATGATTGTTACTAACTCTATAAACGAATATATATAATGTTTCCCTAACTAAAGAAACAAGTATCACTAAACTAACTAGAAACGAGCAGTGCTAACTCAAGAAAAAAAGATTCCAACAGCGACAACGGAGGTTCCCAACTGAAATAAAGCCTAACGAAGAAGCCAGGCCGGAAATTTCCAAGTGGCCAAAATCATATTCGTCATTTTGTGGAAAAAGAACACAAAACTAACAGCTACCACAAACAGTCGCATTCATTAGTATTGACTATTAGTTATTTTCTCTGTCTTCTATTATTTCTTTCGTTTTGTGTGTAAGGTCTGGTCCTTAAGAAGATACTGTAGTTTACGACTTCCCATTCAGTTTTTTCTTTCGTTGTTTATCCCTACCGTAAATCTCTGGGTATTTTTATTTCCAGGGCTTTTCTTTATCGACTAAACCCTGCCGTGGCTTCCTTAAGTCTCTCCAATCGTCTGGAAATCCGTTCTTATGTACTACGTTCCTATAGCTCTATTTTCGATATTTTATTTGTATGTGCATAATCATCCTTTCCCCTCCACCTTTTTTCACTTGTGTTGACCATAGCCGTATAGTCAGTCATGTGTGCTGTTCACCATACACTTGATTTTTCCTCTGATCAAACGTTGCCCGTTACGACCAATACCATGTTTATCCTTTTCATTTAGGATATCGTGAAGAAATCCTGATCCTTATCGCGTGTTCCTGGTCAGGCCTTTTGTGTGGGTATGTATATGTGTTTCTCCCAAGCGTCCCTTCTATTGCTTTTTTTATTTTATTTTCTTTCTTTTCGTAACCTTTTGATTCTGAAGCATACCTTGCCCAATGCCCACGCCCTTTGAAGTCTTCTGTGAGTCTCTCTTGACCGCAGCACCCATACACTCTCTCTCTCTCTCTCTCTCTCTCTCTCTCTCTTCCAGGGCCTATCCCCACCCCGGCCACATACTTAATCTCCCCGCAACTTCCATCTTATCTTCCATCCTTGACAGGTGATATGATCCAGATGCCTCTCCTACATCGGAGGCTCCTTCACTCTCTCGATTCCCTTTCTTCCAGTCGGTTTCCCCTTCCTTTCTTCCTTTTCCATCGTCTCCTTCTCCCTCATTTTCCCCTTCCTCAATTCTCCTCAAATCTCCAGTTCCTTCTTCCTCCTCCTCCTCCTCTGTTCCCCATCTTTTGATCTCCATCTCCTCCCTTCACTTTCCCCTCCTCCACATCTTTCACTCCTTTCTTACTGTCCTCCTTCCTTGACCTTTTCTACTAGGCTCTGTCCTCTTCCTTGTGCCTTTCCAGCTCCCATCCTGCAGCATCCCCCCATCAACTCCCTCATAAAGCCTTCCACCTCCCTTTAACCCCCCACCCCTACCCCCTTTCCCTCCGTAACACAATCCACATAGTCTTTCGAGTTAGAGGGATCTTTCTTCCCATTTTTTCTTTTTCTTAATAATTAGTGTTAAATCCATTAGCCCAATTGTTTCGTTTTCTCCTGAAGACATATTGGTCAAGAAATGGAAAGGGATGGAGGCGCCGTCTACCGGCGAAGCACCAGTTTATTTTCGTCTTTATATACGGCGTAGTATTAGGTATTTGGTTTTCCTTTATTGTGAGAGAGAGAGAGAGAGAGAGAGAGAGAGAGAGAGAAGAGAGGAAACATTTAGACATTTAATTCTCGTATTACTGAGGGATACAGAAAGGGTCAGACAGAGAAGGTCGCTTGAATATTCCTTGTAAAGAGTCTTATTTGTGTAGAGAAAAGGTTTCATTTTATGTCATGCCTGAGTGAGAAACGGATTACGGAAGCAGAGAAGTCATAGCGCGTCATGTGATTTCATCCCTTGTCTTATGTTTTTAGTTCAGTTGTGTGACTCGTTTTGTACCACATGCCGACATAGTATACCTTCAGTCCTTGTGAGCCGGTTGTACCGAACCGTTTCAATGAATTATAGTTATGTAGTAGGTCGATTTTAGGCGAACATTGCATGAATTGAGGTGTCGTTGAAATTTGGCCTTTAGTTGTATCGAGATCAGGTGATATGTTTCAATGACTCAGTTTTGTGAAAATTTCCATCACTTTTACATTACTTTTTGGTCGTCCTCGCATTGCATGTTACAGCTATCCATTCATACTTAGAATTCCCTTGATTCTTCCTATTTTTTCAAATTTTTTGTTTCTTTAAGAGATAGAGTCTGCCAGGCCTTTATTTTTTCTTTCTTTCAATTTTTCTTCGAGTCTAGGTATCTAGTGAAAGGTATTACGCTACTTGTCCCCTTAGTCTTTGTTCTCCTAAAAAATTAATTTATTCGGAGCGGCAGAGGGATCTTACTCCAACTACTGATATTATTTACCAGATTCTGACTTTATCCATAGGCCCATGTCCTTACAGGTGGTCTCGAAGGCTTATTGAACATGTATTCATTGTAAAGTTAAGTGTATATGGAAGACATCATATTGATGAGAGCTTAATGTATCGAGCCGTGTTTTAACTTTCATGCAGGTAGCTAACGCAAGCTCAGATCCGGTACGAGTTTTCCTTCCAAGCGCTCTGTGCATTGACTGACATTCTGGAAAACAAGCTCGCATATTGAAACTGCTGCAGGAAATTTTCCTTGAGATGTCGGAAATTGATAAAATCCTTGGTGCTACTTTTTTTTAATCGCTTTTCAATAAATTTTCTTTGAGATGTCGGAAATTAATAAAATCTTTGGTGCTACTTTTTTTTTTAATCGCTTTCCAGTCTTTCAAATACGTCTAAGGCGAGCCTTAAAACATCCGAGGGAATCCTTGCGTGAGAAGAAAAAGCCTCCAGTTCGCCCATTGGTTAAAACGGGAGCAAAGAAAATTTCCCCAGTCGCCTCATAGATTTCCCCCCGTCGCCATTCTTTTTACCTTTCTTGATTAGTAGAATGATTAGGTTTTTTCCCTCGTCTTGATTTTTTTTTTTTTTTTTTTTTTTTTTTATAGGATTTTGAGAAGACCTCCTTCTCTTCTAAACCCTCCGTCTCTCCATTTTTTAGTTAGGTACTCTAGGAGTAATCAGTTGCACCCTTCGATGGGAATATTGGGTGAAGATCGTTTTTGAATTTTTTTTATACTATTTCTTTTCTTTGTTTCCATTCTTCTCTCCTTTCAACTTTTTTTTTTATTCTGCCGACGACTGTCAGACTTGTTAATGTGAATCCGACCTCGTTTTCTGTTGCGTTTAATACCATAAATTTCTGATGAAATTGAATGATATAACATTTTATCAGGAAGGTACTATCTAGTTCTAATTTCATATCGGCAAGGCAAAGTCTAAGACCTTAGTTTTATAATAGTAAGGTCAGATCCAAAATCCTAATTTTATATCACAGTTAAGGCCATTATTATTATTATTATTATTATTATTATTATTATTTAGCGATACCAATGAGCTTATTATCAGGTCTCAGCTTGAGGTCAGAATTTAATATCAGTATGTTGGCGTCTTTTAACGTCAATCACGTAAAGCGACCGGTTCTTGTTTTGTACTAGAAAGATAAACTAAGGTTCTGATTTGGTATCCTTCCATTGCCAACAAACAAACCCCGAGATTGTTTGGCCCTTGTTATGCCCTTCAACTCCTATCTCCCTTTTTATCTGACCTAGAAGAACGACTGTGTAAGTGGCCGTAAAGAGTCTTGAAAAATTAAAAGGGCTGAAAGAAAAAGTTGCCCCCACTCTTCATTCACCGTCGATGGTCTGCACTCCAGAGGGCAGCCGTTGTCGATTTCCTGACGTCCTGGGGACCTGTCTTCTTGGGACGGCGGACAACAGGGGAAAACTTAAAAATAAGGCTGGGGAAGAGGAAGAAAATGAGGCTGAGGAAGAGATGAGGGATGAAAAGGAATGGACGAAGAGGAGAACGAGGGTGGAGGGGCATCTCTGGATCTCATCTTGGAAAATCAGATATATGGAAGTTAAGGATGAGGGTAAGTAGGTGGACAGAATTGAAGTTGAGGGTGAGGTTGATGTAGAAGAGGATAGAAGAGTAGGATGCTGACGAGGGGTTGCAGCTGCTGCAGAAAAGCAGTAGGTTAGTAGAATGAGGTCTTCGGGGCCTGGATGTCATTACTATGGAACAACGAGAAAAAACGAGACAACCCTGGATGGGAGGGACAGTTGGCTTTGAAGAAGGATGATTACCTACAATGTACCTTAATCTATATATATTCATTCGGAAGAGGTACCCAAATCAGGATTTGGTCCCGGGAATCCTTTTTCTTTGATGGGGCTTCGGCGCATATCCCCCACCCCCCCAGTTTTTTTCCCTATTACGTATGGGAGCCTGGAGGGACGTTGTATTATATGAATCCTATCAAAATCTCTTGTACCCGGACTTTATGTTCTGTTTTAAATTAAATAATGTTATATCTGGGAAACAGAGGAACAACATTATTGATCTTTTATAGAGCGACACAAAGAGAGTTACGAAGGCCTTAAATAAGTTTTTTTTCTCTAGTTTTACTTTTGATTTGATCAGTAGGTATTTAAAGGTAAATAGTATTCTGGGATATAGGAAAAATGGAAAAATTCTGTCTTGTTATGAATTGCTTCGTTTCATCTTCCAAGCGAAATGCTCATGAAGTCATTGTTGACTCTCGTTCAGTGAATGACTGACTGACTGACTGTTCCTTTTCAAAACTTTTCCTTTTGAACCGAAAGGCGTCTTGGAGTTGTTTGCTCAGCAATTTGATCTCTTTCACGAGTAGAGATTTTACTGCCGATTTAAGCCTTTAATTAGGAACCTTTGAGGTGGAACCTCTTGTGTGTTCACGATATTGGTTATCGCGGTCATATGGGAAAGCTCTCTACGCGATGTGCCGATCGAGAGAGCTCTTTGCTCACCTAGAACAAAGGTCGTGCTGTAAATTTACGCAGGGACTGCCGAAGAGGAGAGTACTCTCCGTTTTAATTAACTTTTGTAATCCGACCGTTAGCGTCTACATTTGGGGACAGACGTTACGTGGGCGAAGACTAAAACCTCGTTCGGAGATGACTCCTGTATTTTGCTGCAAAAGAAAAATAAATAAATCAACCCAATCTTTATAGGACAACAAAGGTCCCTCTTTTTTTCCGTATTCCTTTCTGCTCTTTCTTTCCTTTCCTTCCTGAGAGACCTATAACCATGGCAGCGCCATCTGGTAAAGTCGCCGAGGCGTAAACTTGCCCATCGTAGCGTTAGGCAGATCAATTAGATGTTTTTTGACGGGTTCATACCGAGCGGGAAAAAATGCAGATGATTCCCAGGGAGGGGGTGGAGGGAAGCCGCTCCGTCGTCTGTTGAATGCGCGTGTGTGTGATCTATCAGTGTCAGATACAAATTATAACTTACCTGAATGGTTCGGTGTTCTTTCCTTGTTCTTTTCCTCCCTCAGGCGTTCTCCGCCATCGCTAGGATTTCTTCTGCCTTTCTTTTTTTTGTTCCTCTCTCTCTCTCTGTCTCTGTGTCTTCTCTCTACTCTCTTGACAGTGACTGGGTCTTTGAGATTAATTAGTTTTAGTGTCCTCCTTCAGTCTCCCCCAAGCTCGCAGATGCACTGGCAGATAGATTTGTGTTTGTGTTTCATGTCTTTTGTGATTTTATTCGATTTTGTTTTTGGGTTCCGAATTTTGTTTTAGAATATTTAGATTATATTTAAATGAATAGCCTCTCCTTGTTTCTTGTTACGCGGTGTTTATCGAGATAGCTTAAGAAAATTGTCGATTTCCTAATGTATAAATGAGAACGGTTCCATCACTTGGCCATGTAGGAAATTTCCAGTTGCTTTCAGTTTGAAAGCATCATTATTATAAAGACACTTGTAGATTGACGGAATAACAAGCGGAATCTTATGAAATTATAGTTGACATCTTGTAAAGGCAAAAATTTTTTATTGTCATAATCATAGTCACATGAATTGGAGATGTAATCCATCGATCAGTTGACCAGTCAGTGAGAGACACAAATCTTTTCCCTTCTGTCTAAAAAAAAAATAATAATAATAATAATAATAAAAATAATAATAATAATAATAATAATAATAATAAAATAATAATAATAATAAAAAGATAAGATCTTTTCTTAGCGGTAAAAATAAGCAAACTCAATTATAATATATATATATATATATATATATATATATATTATATATATATATATATAATATATATATTATATATATATATTATAATATATATGTGTATATATATATATAATATATATATATATATTATATGTATATATATATATTTATATATATATATATATATATAGTATAATATGTATATATATATATATATATATATATATATATACATATACACACATATATATATATATATATATATATATATATATATTATATTATATATATATATATATGTATTTCTTTTTAAGCAGAAGGAATGTCTCCCATTTAACAAGCATCCACTTCCTTTTTCCTCCTTCCTTCCCCATCTCTGCAGGACCAAAACCCCCCCCCCCCCCCCCCCCCCCTGTTTTTTCCTCGTCATACGCAGGTTGCATTAGCCCTGTTACATCATTTATGATTCAGATGCATTATTAATACAAAGGGCTCAAGTTTTTTCTCCTCCTCCTCGGCGTTAGATGAACATACATTCCGTATTTATATAAACTGCTGAGGATGAGTTTTATTTCCCGTGGCCTTCCGTTATTCTAAACACAATGTATTTATTTATTTATTCAGCTAGCCCCGTGCGGTCAAGTTTGAGCCGAAAAGAAAACACCGGTTTTGTGTCATAGTTAAATATTGTTTCGCGTGTTACTTTCTTATGGGATGTTTTCCTTCTTTTTCTTTGATTTCCTCCCGTTGCCGACGGTCGTGGTAGTATGATCTTGATCTTCTATTACTGTTTCTAGTGTTGGTGCAAACAAAGGATGTCCATTTCTTGATTGATAAATAAAATTGTTGCGGCAAGTTACAGAATTAAGTCATTGCATACTTTAATCTTAGTGAACCGACCTTTCAGAACTGGATACGTTTTAATGGTCAAATACCATTAAAATGTACTTTTAAAATGCCACCTAGCATACTTGGATTTCAGAATACCTTGATTGATTTTTATTTGAAACATTTTTGATGAGCAGAAACCATTGTGCATGCATTGTCAAGATTTATTCAGTGATTTCCTTTGCGTTATTACTGTCGTTGTCTGAGACCACGACTGAAATGAAAACGAAAAGTTTGAAGCTCATAGCTCACTAGTGTAGCCTTTCCCCAAAGCCGGTCCCATTACCTGACAAAAGAGGAGTGTTCTGCAGAGGGTTAACGCGTGAACCTTGAAGGAAAAATGAAATAAAAAGTTGCTTAGTTTTACCAGACTTCAGGAGTAGCAATGGGTCGTAAAGAGAGGCCAGTGATGCCAACAGGCGTATCTGGTTTTCATGAAAACGACGGAAGAAAGTCAAAAGACAGAGGACGAGTTTGTTCATTGGTGCTCGTTTTTCATTTTAACCAATTGTTTTTCACTTTTGACGGTTTAGCTTTGATGCAAGTGTGAATAACTCTTGATTTTTATATTGTAGGGTTGTTGCACCTGCGGCTGAACACCGCTCTCTATCCAGGCTTGCGAAAAACGTGAGTGCACAAATTCTTGTGGCGGAGTTTATTTCTCCGTTTCTCTTACCTAAATACTTGTTTTGATGGAGGGCCTTTCATAAAAAAAAGAAGGAATTTATCTATCTATGTGTCAAAATGTACAATTTTTATGTATGTCATGACCCTTGTAGATTTTTCCCGGCACCTCGGGAGATATGAAGAAAGGTCATATAGTTTGTCGTTTAGGGACAATTAATTGTTGTCAATTGGATCGCTGCTGAGTCAGGAAGCTGTGAAAACTCGCTGTTATGCAAGGCAGTTAGCCTGCCCAGCCTTAGGTACAGTGATACCTAAGTTCCAGCTTCTTTTATGACTTTTGTGGCCTGAATGGCAGCGGTCTCGTCTTTCAATTGAGAGACCTGGGTTCGATCCTGATGTGAATT
The DNA here is from genome assembly GCF_015104395.2 of Macrobrachium nipponense. Classification (NCBI taxonomy): domain Eukaryota; kingdom Metazoa; phylum Arthropoda; class Malacostraca; order Decapoda; family Palaemonidae; genus Macrobrachium; species Macrobrachium nipponense. The sequence continues at coordinate 59,393,722 of NC_087203.1, read as the reverse complement.
TCTGTTCCACACGTGATTGTGTGTTGATTATTTCTCACTCTCTCTCTCTCTCTGTCTCTCTCTCTCTAATATATATAGATATAATAATATATATAGATATATAATTTAAAAATATATATATATATAATATATATATATATGTGTGTGTGTGTGTGTGTGTGTGTGTGTGTGTGTGTGTGTGTGTGTGTGTGTGAAGTTGTAGTCCTCAGGGGAAAAAGAAAAGCTGAAATTCCTTTTAGCTCAACAGTTTCGACTTCCTTTGCCCTTATCGAGCGAGAGCTATTTATTAACTCGGTTAACAGTTAATAAACAGCTCTCGATAATGGCCAGCGGACGCCGAAACTGTTGAGCTAAAAGGAAATTCAGCTTTTTTTTTTTTTTTCCCCTGTGGACTACAACCTCATACAGCTATCTTCGTGATAAAGACTAAAACCTCATATATATATATATATATATATATATATATATATATATATATATATATATATATATATATATAATCTAGTTGTGTGTGTGCACGTATGCGAGTGCGAATGAGGAACCTGCGGTGTTGCCTCCAAGATCTGATTATTTATGTTTCTTTTTATATCGAATGTTTCTTTTGATTAAACAGCTTATGAAAATTGGAGGGTGAAAAGACTTTCCTTAGACGCCATGACTAAGTCTTGCGCCGCGACTTTTCGAAGAAGCTTGACAAACTTCATTGTCACATTAGTGACAGGGTCATTTTGAATAATTACCGAGTCCAAACAAATCGATCTGTATATTCTGGTTTCTGGTTCGTGTAATCTTTGTTTAGGTTATTACGTTTCCGTACAGTGAGAATTTTTACGCATTTGGTCTCATGTTCAGTTACGTATCTATCACTGCTTTCCTTAAGGATAAATGACAGAGTAAAATGTCATGTATGGACTGTGATTCGTTTTATTTGGGCCAGACAAGTAAGAGATAGAATGTCAGAATCAGTCGATATGAATTTACACCCAAGCTTTTCAAAAATCACGTAGCGATTGCCCAAGATAGGCGAAGGAAATGTAAAAAAGAAAATATAGAATCTTGGTAATCCGCTGCTTTTCCTTTTTCTTATCCAGTTACCCGGGTTAGTTCAAGGTAGCTGTTTTCATTTGAGGACCCATCTCAAAAGGAGTGAACTTTGTATGCTTTAAAATGATGATAATCTCTTCAGTCTTACTTTTTTTTTTTACTGAAGTTTCTCTGGAATCTTAGTCCCATTGTTTGTAGTTCATTTATAAAATGCCTTTGAGTAAAGGCGAAAGAGCTTGCACTCTGTTATTTTAATATCCTCGTGGCCATATATATATATGTATATATATATATATATATATATATATATATATATATATATATATATGTGTGTGTGTGTGTGTGTGTGTGTGTGTATGTGTGTGTGCGTGTGTGTTTGTATATATATATATATATATATATATATATATATATATATATATATATATATATATATATATATATGTCATATCACATTACCGTGATTCATATGCATACATCGAGCTACACATGTCCTTTAATATCTAATTCGCTCTACCTAGGAATTAGTATATTTTCATATATGTTTAACCGAAGGGGAACTTTTTAGTCGATAAGAGATTTGTCGGCTCACGGGCGTGAACCATCGACACCTACAAATCCAGGACGCACAGTGAAGCCTTAGACCACACCGCCACCGCAAGAGGCTATAAGTTTATGCCGCCTCTCACCTACAAATACCTGTCACTCTCAAGTACTGTTGTTTTGGAGACTGCATCAACCCACCTCGACCTCGGTAACGTTGTAGTGCTTTTGTCCGCATGTAGCCATTATATGAGTCATATCACATTACCGTGATTCATATACATACATCAAGCTACAAATGTCCTTTAATATCTAATTCGCTCTCTCATCGACTGATAAATTCCATTTCGGTTAAACATATATGAAAATATATTAATTCCGAGGTAGAGCGAATTAGATATTAAAGGATATTTGTAGCTCAATGTATATATAATAATATATATATATATATATATATATATATATATATATATATATATATATATATATATATATGTGTGTGTGTGTGTGTGTGTGTGTGTGTGTGTGTGTATGCATATTTATATACATATTTATATATTTGTTTGTTTATTTATTTACTTATTTTTTCATTTATTTATACCTACACATTTCAAGTGATAATGTAATATTAAAATGTTCTTCGGATTTTGTTAATGCTGTCTTGTGAGCTGTTGGCTATTAGAACTGTCATGGGTAGATAAAAATTAGTCACCAAAAACACGCTTGAATAAATTAATGAAAACAATTAGTTAAGTAATTCATAATTATGAAATTTTCCGTGTTGTAATACTGTGTGGTAATATTGATGAAATCATAATCAATATTAGTGAATTAATTTTCCAGACTTGGAAGTTTTCATTAGTATTTTGGGATTTCCAATATCAAAAAGTGACGTTTTTATTCTTTATTGTATAATAAACTATTACTGATATGCATATTCGGCAATATTTGTCATTTCATGGGAAAAGAGAAGGAGGAAAGACCAAGCTCTTAAAGTTTGTGAGTCTACGCTATTTCGTATCCAAAGAAATAAAATCGAGAATATTCTTGTGCTAAAAGTCTTTTTGACATGTTATTGAAATTGAATAAAGCTCATAAGGGCGGATTTACAGAAGAAATGGATTGAATTAAGTTCCTAAGGGCGGCTTAGAGAAGAAATGCATTAAATTAAGTCCCCAAGGGCGGCTTTACAGAAGAAATGGATTGAATTAAGTCCATTAGGGCGGCTTAGAGAAGAAATGGATTGAATTAAGTCCCTAAGGGCGGCTTTACAGAAGAAATGGATTGAATTAAGTCCCTAAGGGCGGTTTTACAGAAGAAATGGATTGAATTAAGTCCATAAGGGCGGGAAAAATTTGGAGAAGAAAATGATGGGAATTAAGTCCCTAAGGGCGGCTTTACAGAAGAAATGGATTGAATTAAGTCCCTAAGGGCGGCTTAGAGAAGAAATGCATTAAATTAAGTCCCTAAGGGCGGCTTTACAGAAGAAATGGATTGAATTAAGTCCCTAAGGGCGGCTTTACAGAAGAAATGGATTGAATTAAGTCCCTAAGGGCGGCTTAGAGAAGAAATGGATTGAATTAAGGTCCTTAAGGGCGGCTTTACAGAAGAAAAGGATTTGAATTAAGTCCCTAATGGCGGCTTGGAGAGAGGTAATGGATTGACTAAGTCCCTAAGGGCGGCTTTACAGAAGAAATGGATTGAATTAAGTTCCTAAGGGCGGCTTTGAAGAAAGAAATTGCATTAAATTAAGTCCTAAGGACGCCTAGAGAAGAAATTGGATTGAATTAAAGGTCCCACAAGGGGCTTAGAGAAGAAATGGAAATTGGAATTAAGTTCCTAAGGGGCGGCTTAGAGAAGAAAATGCCCATTAATTAAGTCCCCCAAGGCGGCTTAAGGAGAAGAAAATGGATTGAATTAAGTCTCCTAAGGGCGGCTTTACAGAAGAAATGGAATTGAATTAAGTCCCTAAAGGGCGGCTTTAGAAGGAAATTGCATTAAATTTAAGTTCTCCCTAAGGGCGGGGCCTTTACAGAAGAAATGGATTTGAATTAAGTCCCTAAGGCGGCCTTAGATAAGAAATGGATTGATATTTAAGTTCCCAAGGGCGGCTTAGAGAAGAAATGGATTGAATTAAGTCCCTAAGGGCGGCTTTAACCAGAAGAAAGGATTGAATAAGTCCTAAGGGCGGGGCTCTTACAGAAGAAATGGATTTTGAATTAAGGTCCTTAAGGGCGGCTTTACAGAAGAAATGGATTGAATTAAGTCCCTAAGGGCGGGGCTTTAGAGAAGAATGGAATTAATTAAGTTCGCCTTAAGGGCGGACTTTACAGAAGAAATTGGATTGAATTAAGTCCCTTAAGCGGCGGGCTTAGAGAAAGAAATGGATTGAATTTAAGGTCCCTAAGGCGCGGCTTAGAAGAAGAAATGGATTGAATTTAAGTTCCCCAAGGCGGCTTTTACCAGAAGGAAAATGGATTGAATTAAGTCCCTAAGGGCGGGTTTGAGAAGAAATGCATTAAATTAAGTCCCTAAGGGCGGCTTAGAGAAGGAAATTGCATTAAAATTTAAGGTCCCTAAGGGCGGCTTTACACAAAAGAAAATGGAATGAAATAAGGGTCCCTAAGGGCGGCTTAGAGAAGGTAATGGATGAACAAAGTTCCTAAAGGGCGGCTTTACAGAAGAAAAGGATTGAATTAGTCCCTTAGGGCCGGCTTAGAAGAAAAATGGGATTGAAATTAAGTCCCTTAAGGGGCGGCTTTTACAGAAGAAATGGATTGAATTAAGTCCCTAAGGGCGGCTTTACAGAAGAAATGGATTGAATTAAGTCCCTAAGGGCGGCTTAGAGAAGAAATGGATTGAATTAAGTCCCTAAGGGCGGTACAGGAAGAGGATTGAATTAAGCCCCTAAGGGGGCGGTAAGGAAAAGGATTGAATTAAGTCCCTAAGGGCGGCTTAGAGAAGAAATGGATTGAATTAAGTCCCTAAGGGCGGCTTAGAGAAGAAATGGATTGAATTAAGTCCCTAAGGGCGGCTTAGAGAAGAAATGATTGAATTAAGTCCCTAAGGGCGGCTTAGCAGAAGAAATGGATTGAATTAAGTTCCCTAAGGGCGGTTACATTTGATTAATGGTAATTGAATTAATCTAAAGGCGGTTACAGAAGAAATGGAATTGAATTAAGTCCTAAGGGCGGCTTAGAGAAGAAATGGATTGAAATTAAGTCCCTAAGGGCGGCTTTACAGAAGAAATGTATTGAATTAAGTCCCTAAGGGCGGCTTTACAGAAGAAATGGATGCATATTTCATCTCGCTCTCTGCCTCTCTCTCCTTATATATGTGTATATATATAATATATATATATATATATATATATATATATATATATATATATATATATATATATATATATATATATATATATATATATATATATAGTATATATATATATATATGTGTGTGTGTGTGGTGTGTGTGTGTGTGTGTGTGTGTGTGTGTATGTCCGTCGTGTTCGTATATATGCAGAAAATTTTGCCGTACTGTAAATAGTACACCTCATTCATATACGGAGTAAAATATTCGATTGTTCCCGCTGAAATAGGTACTGCAAACACAAATGGTTAGACTTTATCCCCACTTTATTGAGCCTTTGCCTTTACTTAATCATAGATTCAAAGTCCCTGGAAGTTAATGTAATTTGCAAAGAAAATTGCGAAGAAAGACGAGGAAGCCTCCCCGGATGGATCGTCTTACTTCAAAGGAAGAGCAGCTTCATCTACTTAAGCAAACTGTGCCAGGGCTCTTCCCCTACATAAGGGGAAGACTATGGAAGGTAAGACAAGTCAACGTCCCATAATTGCTTAATTTGGCTAAAAGGAATTGGAAATTTGGTCGCTCACCAAAGCTAAATTTGGTTACGCTTTTGTGGTGCTGCGGGGCCTCCCCACTCGGCGATGAAGCGATTGTGTACATACACGCGCCCCTGCGCCTGCGCACATCTTCCCCAGTGGAGGATTATTTGAGGCTGTGCAAATGTCTCAGAGGATACATCTCTCTCTCTCTCTCTCTCTCTCTCTCTCTCTCTCTCTCTCTCTCTCGTAAAACTTTATTTGTTTTTATTCTATATTATTTATTTATTTATTTATTTTAACCTCTGTAGTGATGGCATCTATACCTTGCGAATATTAAATTGGACCGTCAAGACAGCAAAGCATCTTCATCAGGTCCAATAACGTATGTTTTTGTTGCTTCCATCTATAAATTTTTTTTTATTTTCGTCTTCTTCTTCTTCTTCTTCTTCTTCTTCTTCTTCTTTTGGCTAGAAGAAAGGAAAACACGCTCCACTGATGAGACGGAGTCCCAAACTTTTTGGAGGAAATGGTCTCAAAACTTCGCTGTTACCCAACAGGGTGATTGAATCATTGATCTTGTTGTCTCCCATGTCACCAATTGTGCAGATGTCTTTGACGCTGAGGAGTAAGACCTAAGCTCAAGGGGTAAAGCAGAAGTTGGTAAATGTCCCTTCCTTCCCCTATCCCGGCCCCCTTTCCCCTCCCCCTTTTTTTGGGTGGGGGTTAAGGATTACTATTTTGCCTTTACAAACTTTTATTTTTTTATAGTTATTTGGAACGTGTTATGTTCAAGGTTTATTTTTTTAAGGTTTGTTAGAAGCACTGACTTTTAATGCATTTATTACAATTATTTTATAGTTTGTAGTTTATAATAATTATTTTACAGTTTACAAAACTATTCAACCTCCGTAATGTGCTTAGGTATTTGTCTTTATATCAGATATTTTAGATTTTGTACAAATAACTTTGCTTCCTTCTTCAGTTTTCATATAAAAAATAGTTGGATTTTTTAATGCATCCGTTTTCTGACGGAAGTAATCTTAGAATATCCCAAACCCTCACAGGCTGAAAATAACAAATATGAAGAAATGCGATAACAAGATAAACATAATTGTCAGTCCTGAAAACTGTATATATTGCATCCTTCCAGACAATGTTTTCCCTATTTTGTTGTCTTGATATATTTTGATGGGTGATAAAAGTCGACCATTAATTAACCTTGTTTCGTACTGTTATTTGATTTGTTGTGGTTTAAACAAAGTTACTGCCAGAAGATTCGAAAAATTGTGATCAGTTATCAATTTTAGCGGTGTTTCGTTGTATATTCCCCATTTTATATAGCTTTTCTATGTGTAGGGTTTATTTTATTCATTTACTCCATTTTTGATGCGTAGTAAGTTGATTACACCACGGAACCCTGGCGCTGGGCTTACTAACCATTTTACGAACTCCTCTTGGGAGACTGATATTTAATTTCCGTGAGAGGCAGCTAGCAGTAGAAAAGAAAAAAGAAAAAATACAAATGGGTTAACGTCGCGTGAATCACAGGTGGGAGAGGATCTTGTAGGCTGTTTTCATCGCTGATTAACTTTAATTATTCAGTGTATGTTTTCAAATTCACTCGACGGGACCAGTCTCATCTCATTTTTATTTCAGTAGGTGGTTAGTGTAACGAAATTTACTGTTCATTATAATGAAACCAGGCCCCGGAAGACTAACTGGTGTTTATTTAGTCACACCAAACAGTTTGATGGCTTTTATTCCCCTTCTTAGTTGGATATAACGATTAATGAGCATCGTCCAGGCTTCCAAGATCTATTTCATTGTATTTAACAAGTTCGATTAATGAATGCTGTGCCGTTATAAGTATCGATTACTAAGGCCAGACTGTGGTAAACACATTTTTCTCATAATATTTCAAATCGAATCTAGATTGCATTATGAATTTAGTTTCATGTTATTTATTTTTGTTTTTGTTTTTTAAGAATATGTGGAAACAGTTATAATTCTTTTGGTTTTGAAGTTATTTGAATCTTTTCAGATACTTTAGATGGTGGTCTTTATTGGTGCCTTACCTGGCTTGAACCGTTAGAGATAATAAAACTTTAGGCACGGAAGAAGTTCTGAGTTTTAAAATTCTAAATCGAGGGATGAGGGTTTCTAAAATGAATTGTTTTGGCCTCACTTATTGAGAATTTTTTTTTTTTTTCTTTTTTTATCAATTTTTTTAAAGCAGTGCTGCATTCTGTCTTTTAAGCTAACTATTGCTATTTTTCATTGTAATACATTGGAATACACTGATTATTTCAGTGCAGGATGCAGATGAAGTATTGTAATCTATGTTTATATTCAGACAACATTAAGGGTAATAATGTCGTAAATCATTGGAAGATATACATCTTTGGTAGTTCTAAAACTGCCGTGGTGGGAGCGAATGCACAAAACAGCGTCTGGAATTCCTTCGATGAGCGACCAGTATCTTTAGTACTCTATCTTTCCTCAGGTCATTGCTGGAATTAAGATTATCGCAGAAGCCATTTCAGTGGATTTTCCAGTTGACAGATTAAAACAAATAATGATAATGATTTAATAGTATATTATACATATATTATATAAGTATATATATATAAACCTTATTATATATATATATAATATAATATATATAAAAATATATATATAATAGTATATAATATATATATATAATTAATAATATATAAAAGTTATAGTATATTATAAAACCTTATAAAACCGCAATTGTGAATTGGATGTATGAGATATTTTAGCCACAATATGAGAGAAAACGCCTAATTTGAAGACTGTACCTTCAAGAATCAGGCACGAAATAAACTTCGATTCAGCTTTTTGCCATAATTGGTTTTCATACCTCCGGTGTCTCGTTGAAGTCACAGACAGAGGAGTTAGTTATTAAAGATGGAATAAATATTTGTTCTTAAAAAAAAAAAAAAAAAAAAAAAAACAAGAAAAAACAGTTCTGTCCCGAGTTGAAGATTTTACTGCTGTCATTTGTGGAGAAGGGAAAGATAGGTTTGAAACACTTTATTAAATGACAATTGAGTTTTACTAAGCCGGGATTCGTTCATAGCCATCAAATTCAGTTTCAGTTGAAGGAAATTCCAACTTTTTTCGTCGCTTTCGTAGTTTGTAATGATGTACGCCTTCAAGTCAGCTGATTAATTTAGGACTTTCTGTATGAAGGTTCTCATGTATTTGTTTCATGTCGTTGTTATATAATTGCAGGCGCATAAATCCATTATGTTGTGAATTTTACAATACAATTCAAATAGTGCAATAATAAAGCGTCAAACTTGGAACTTTTTAATATATTATGATTAAACTATTTATTTTGTATTATTCTCTATGAAGAGTCGAGTGTCCTGATCTGTATTTGCTCCTCAGTGACGTTGGAAACAAGTTATATATCCGCTAATATATGAATGTCACTTATTAATTAATGGGAGAGGAATCTTTTTCTTATTTCTTTGTCTTCGTCATTAAGATTCCTGAAGCGAATTTTCCGTGGTTATCCAGTTTCTGTGAAGCTTAGTCTTATCAGTGAACTGAGGACAGTTTGCTCTCACTGAAAGATTTCTTTTAGGTAATGCGGAGATAGTGTTCTCTGAGCGGGGTTTTGTAGGTTTGGGACATGTTCTTGAACCGTGAACTGACAAATAAACTTTCATTCAAATTTCCCACCCATTACGTTTTTTTCCTTTTTTTTTTTACCATGGTTCAGGAAACCGAATGATGATTGTTTTTTGTATATACATTTTTTTAGACGTTCCCTGCTTATTTTAGTACAATAGAGGCCATGTTTAGGATAAGCGTTCATGATTTCGAAGGTTGTGTTTCTTCTCTTCTTTCGCAGGTAACTGCTTCCTGTGCTGCATAATTTTTTTATTTTAACCCGTACCTGTTCCAGTTAAGCTGTACGTAAGCTAATTTTTTTCTGTGAGATACCTCTGAATTTTTAAATGACTACACTTTTTCTAAATTAATTGATTGACAAGGGAACAGTAGAAAAGAGACAGAAAAAGAGAAAATATTGATATTTTGATTCATAAAGTACACATTTGGGTTTAAAAAAAAAAAAAAGCAAAAGAGCCACAAAACACAACACACACACACACACAATCAAAGTTTGAGAATCTGTGACTCAAGCCATGCTCGTACCTGGATGAGAAGTCTGTCCGAGGAGGGGAGGGGAGGGGAGATGAGAGAAAGAACCCCTCATGGCCGAAGCAGCTTCAGTATCAGCATCAGGCTCCAGGAAGGTTGACACAGCTGCGCTTGTGACTTCCGCATTGGATAAGCTACATGTTTATTCATTACGGGAAAAGGGGTTGAAATTTATAAGCCGGCGTTTCCCCTTTTCTTTGCGTTTTCCGTCCCTTCTTCTTCTTCTTCGTCTCATTTTTTTTCTTCTATTTCTTCTTCATCCTCATCCTCCGCGATCCCTCGGTATTCCTTGGGGTCGTCCGAGTGTAATCTGCTCAAAGGATAAGAACTAATATTGTTCGGAGGGGAGAAAGGCGAGATCGAGCGAAGGAGTAGTCAGTTGGTGAAACTCCGAAAAAGGAAAAAGGAGAAAGGTATGAATCACAGGATGAACTTTGAGAAATCATGGGAAAAATGCCTGGTTAGACCTAAGGTGGTGTAGTAGTGGACAGTGGGTAATTGCCCTAAGTAGTAAAAATAACTTGATTAAAATTGAATTTAATATAAATAGACTTGAATCACTTTATCATAAGGATTAAGAATAATTTTGAAAATAATTATTTTTGTTATATGAGCTAGGCACTTCTTAGGGAAAACTAAAAAGAAAGTAATTTTAAAGAAAATAATTGCTCAATTATGACTGAGAAAACAAGAAGATTGGAAGAGAGAAGTAAACGTCAACTGAGGCAGCAAAAATGTTAAGGAAAATATGACGGAAATTCGTTGAAATTCGTCATAGAATCTTCTTCGGTTCAGAACGAACAACGGAGGTCTTTCTTTCCCTCTTTTGTATTAAAATCTTTTCCTTAATCGCCTTTCGAATATTTGTTCATTAATTCGTATTCCCCTTCGTCTGAGATTTTTACCTCTCTCGTCTTTATCCGTGGATTTGTATTCATATATTCAGTCTTTTCCCTTCTCCTATTTTCGATGGTATTACCGGAGTCGTTTTCGTTTAATTGTTTGCTTTCATTTTTCAAATTGTTATTCTGTTATTTTTTTTTTTACTCTAAACTTGTATATGTATATTTGTGCATGATTGGATTGGAGGAAGATATTTGTGGTAAACCGTCTGAGAAATAAAACTTCAGGGTTTTGTCGTCGTAACTGAACGAAATCCTGAGCAAAGCACAAATTTCGATCTTTTTTCATGTCTAAAGGTGTGGCGTCCAGGTATAGATTTTCGTATCTTTTTTTAGCGAGCATCAACCTCTCGGGTTGCTTCTGAACTTTGTCACCCAGTGACCGAACACGCCTCTGTCTCCTCATATTTTCACTCTATTTTTTATCTTATATTGTTATGCCTTTTTATTTATGTGGCCCTCCGACTATCCCAGATAAAAAAATATATATATATGAGACATCCGCAATGCGTATTTCCATGGATATTGGTCCGAGGGAAACGTATCATTTTGATCACATTTACAAACATGATTTTGTAATGATTTTTAACCATAGTTGTTTATGTAACATTTACGTTTAGCAATTTGGTGGCTCTCGCGCCTGTTTGTGACCCATTGTATAAGTTTTCTAAAAGTGTGGCTATGAACTCATATTTTGTGTATTTTATACAGTTTGTACCTTAACCTGGATGATCTTCCACAGCAGTTTGTAACTGCTGCGCCGTTCTCATCCTTTGAGGTTTTGCTCCTTTTCGTTGATGGTCTTCTTCCATTGAGTTGGTCTAATCATCAAAATCACTTTTTTCCTTAGATGAACTATCTGCGCGAGAATGGAGAAAATTCTCTCTCTCTCTCTCTCTCTCTCTCTCTCTCTCTCTCTCTCTCTCTCTCTCTCTCTCTCTCTCTCTGGTCTCAATATTCCTCTTCCTTCTGTCAACAGTTTCCTATTCTCAGTCTAATCTTCAAAACCATTATTTTCCTTAGGTGAACTATCTACGCAAGAATGAAGAAAATTCTCTCTCTCTCTCTCTCTCTCTCTCAGTATTCCTCTACCTTCTTTCAACAGTTTCCTGTTCTCAGTTCACTTACGTCCTATAGTGATGAGCTCTCTACTACTTGAAACATGGAATGTCTTTCTTTCTCCCACTCTCTTTGTCCGTTATTAAATTCCTCCTCTTTCTCCTAATATTTTCCATTTCTTAGTTGCGCACGTCTTCAGATGGCCTATCCACCTGAGCCATGAGAACATTCTCTCTCTCTCTCTCTCTCTCTTTTCTGTATTCCTCTTCCGTCCTTTTGCTATTACTATCAGCGCTCTTCCCCTTAAATTTTTTCCCCTTTTCGCATCCTTCCCATACTTCCCTCTCCCACAGCGACCTCCTCTTCACCCCATTCCATCCCCGCCCCCCCTCCCCCCCCCCCCCCCCCCCCAAACTACCTGACATCCACTTCTATCTCCTTCCCCTCCGCCGCCACACCTGGCGTTTCCCATAGCACCTGGAAATCTTTGATACCTGCTACGATTGACAAGTTCCTTTTATCCGTCTGTACATTTTTCTTCTCATATCGTCACCTCTCCCCTCTTCGGTCCCTTCGCCTCTACTTAATCGTCGCGTGTTGTCCTTTTCTCCTTTTTCTCCAATTTTTTTTTTCTTTTGAGGCTTAGTATCCTCGTTTTGTTTCGTTTTCCTTCATTGGCTTCACCACAAGCTTTCTTTTTTCACTCGTCTTCAATCGTTTTTATTTCATTTTATCATCCTTTTTTTTTCAGGAAATGTTCCGGATCTATTGGCCGTCCCTTCCTGTGTATTTTGTTTTTAAAATTTCGGAATCACGTTGTTTTCACAAGTATCTTTGCTTCGCCGTAATGCGAAGTCTTCCCTTCCTGATGTGAGATGGAAAATCTCCTAATCTGATTAACGCAAACCTATTTTTCTCCTTTTTTTTTCTTTTTTCATATTTTTTATTTTCCTTTTCTCTATTTCCCCTCTTTTTTATATTCTCTTCTCTTAGATCTGTTTTTTTCTCTTTCCGACGTGGGCTTTTTATTTTGTGAACGTACGCTTTACAAGCCATTGGCCTCAGGCTTGTCCTCATGATAGGGTTTCCTTCATTTGAATAATGATAAATGAAGTAACGTTTGGTGAAATGTGAAAATGAAGTTTTTGTGTAATGTAACAAGCATAGAAGCAAACAAACGTAACCAATAAAGAATCAAATTAGTGGGTCATGGTAATGGTAACAGTTCGATGCGTGTTTTAGGAATTTGGTCCCAAGCTACAATAATATTATTAAGGCCTTTCCAGCATAAGAGGCCAGTGAAAGGGGCAACAATTGCCTTTATCTAGCCCGGTTTTGAAATACCAATGAGAACCCAGGGCTAATGAAGGGTGAATAAGTTTCGGAAAAAAAAGTGATCGAGAAAAAATAACTTTGCAGCTGAGAAAAGGTGACATCCTCCGAACGTTGCAATTCGGGGATGAACAAGCTCCACAATAATCACAATAATATGAGAAAAAGTAGTTTTGAGGGTGTTACTTGGTCGACAGATACGAGACGAGAAGAAACTGAAATTTCCGCTCTGCTCGAGGAGCAAGAGCCCGCGCTAGTATGATACTACGTATGTTGTCTTCATCTGAAATAAGAATAACAAATTTACCCCGATTTGCGGTGACGTCCCTCGCATATTTCTTAGGCGTCACATATTTGAGAAATATGTTAGTTTCCGCTCCACTGAAGAACATCAATCAGGGCATTGCTTTTCCTTTCCTTTGGACATCAACCGACAACTTTTGCATCGTTGTTGTTGTTTTTTAATGCTATAACGACTCCTATTACAGTACGAGGTCTATCCATCTGAGTACGAGGTTGTAATTCGACTCCAGTCACCTTCGTCTTGCTTCTCCATTCGTCATAAACCTCTCGGTCAGTCAGTCAGTCAGTGCAGGTGGTGACACTGAAGCATACAGTCATTCAACCTTCCCAAAAAAAAAAATGCTTTTAGTTCCAGATACGATTTTCCTGTATTTTCGGTGTTTCTTATTTTCAGTTGCCATTATCTTTGTCTTCACTGTAATGTTGGTTCTTATGAGTTTATGAAATGACTTTTATTTCTGTAAAAGGGTTTCGGGGTAAGTGAGCTGTGTTGATTACTTAGCTCTGGAAATGAAAGATTCTTGTAATTTATTGTTTTGAGAAAACTAATTACTGTATTATTTAACACATATGTTAATTAATACGCGTAATGATTGTGTAAAATTGCTCACACACATGCACACACACATACTTGTAAATGAACCTAGCCGTCCTCAAATCAGTGAACTTTATTTAAAACGAAGCTAAACGGGAAAATAGTGTGTTCGAAAGGGGTGTGTAACTGCAACAAACTGTATCTTCTCTTTCTTTCTGGTAACTATTTTTAACATTTTGCTTAATCTGCTTCTTCATTAAGCCTTCGTTTTCTTCATTGTTGCAACAAGGGTAGAAGTTACCTTGAGTTAGAGTTTCAAAATTGCCTGTGACAAGGACGTTCATCATTAAAACTTTTGAAAACGCCCCCCCCCCCCTCTCTCTCTCTCTCTCTCTCTCTCTCTCTCTCTCTCTCTCTCTCTCTCTCATCCGAGAATTTCTTCTCATTGTCGTTCTTTCCCGTTCCAAGTCTGTGAAGAAGTAGCAAGTGAAGTTGTGAGTGTAATAGAATGACACTTCTTTTGTATTTCTTGTAAATTACAGCTGATCTTTAGCGCTGGCGAAAAGTTTTTAAGTTTTCTTATTTTTTTTTTATGGTCCTTTCTTTAGAGCGCTCTTTCCTCGGGAACATAGTTAATACTTTTCGAGTCTCTGATAACTTTCAAGTTTCTTCTCTGATAGTGTGGAATGACAGTTTCATGGATCCTTAAGTATTATCGTCCTTTGCTTTATCTATTTACGTTTGCTTGTTTATTTATTATTTTGGTTGCATGGGGTGGGGAAGTCTTTACTAGACGTTTCATTTTCACTCGAATTTCCGAGCATATCTTGCTCTCTCTCTCTCTCTCTCTCTCTCTCTCTCTCTCTCTCTCTCTCTCTCTCTCTCCACACACACACGCACGCACGCATCCATTGCATTATCTTTGAAGTGAAATATACGCATTTCCTTTTTATTTTGCTATGCAATGGCCTTTATTCATGACTCTAAATAATGTACCTTGTGCTCTCTCTCTCTCTCTCTCTCTCTCTCTCTCTCTCTCTCTCTCTCTCTGTCTCTCTCTCTCTCTCTCTCTCTCTCTCTCTCTCTCTTATGGCGTGCAGTGTCATTACTTGGTTCATTAGACTCTTACTTGTCCATACGCCCTCTCTCCTTCCTCCTTTCTCTCTCCTTCAATCTTGTCTCATTACACAGAATTCGTCCTTCCATTGACCCCCATAAATTGTGCTTCCTTCTTCCTTCACCGTATTATCCGCTCCCCTTAGTAACCCCCCCCCTCCCCCCCACCCTCCCAAGTTCCCTTCCCTCAACTCCTTCCCGTCTACGGTACTCTCACGCACGAAGACAAGCATTAACGACTCCCCCTCTTTTAAGGATTATAGGAATCTCTCTCTCTCTCTCTCTCTCTCTCTCTCTCTTGCATCAAATGAGTTGCTATGTTTCCTTACTAAGCAGTCTTACACGTTTCATACCACTTCACTCTTTCTCTCTTTTCCGGTGAGAGATCAGACCTTTTAGCTCTCTCTCTCTCTCTCTCTCTCTCTCTCTCTCTCTCTCTCTCTCTTATGACACAAACAGCACGTGAGTTTTTATGATATTCTTAATGGGAAATATTGCAGATTCGTTTCCCTCGTAGTTGTAGTAGATGAACTCGTATTGTAGATCTCTCTCTCTCTCTCTCTCTCTCTCTCTCTCTCTCTCTCTCAGCAGAAGAGTTTTATCCCCGTGTCTAACGAGAATGACTATTTGTCGTAATTGTGTATTTTGCTATTGTTTATTTTATTTTTCTAAGATTGTGATTGGGAGGCAAAAACTGTAAAGCGCCAAATGAGTCATTGCCAAAACATTCACAAAAGTATTTAAATTCCCGCTCTTTATATTTTGTGTTATGTGCCGCGTATCTTACGAAAATGATAATTGAAATTTTTCACAAGAAAATTGCACTGATATCCTTGTGACATACTTCTGAGAGAGAGAGAGAGAGAGAGATTAGAATTGGTAACCTTTATCATTAAAACGTAACGCCAATTTTGTGGTGAATTTTGCCCTTTTTTTCTCTCTCTCACCTAAGTCATGTAAGTAAAAAAAAACAATAATTTCCTGAGAGAGAGAGAGAGAGAGAGGAGAGAGAGAGAGAGAGAGAGAGAGAGAGAGAGAGATAAGGAACATTAAATGGCACAATAGCCATATGGGTACTTGTAATTTGCTTCATTTAAATTCTGGCAGCATAGACAGAATAAACCTATACATACTATTATCAATCTATCCTTTAAACGTAAATAACTTTTTTCTTATGCACACGCACACACACGCATGTTTTGTGTTTGTATATATTATATATATTTACATAAACGACGGTACAGAATAGCCCTGCCTATCGTTGTAATGTGTTTAATTCAAATTCTGAGAGAGAGGAGAGAGACGAGAGAGAGAGAGAGAGAGAGAGAGAGAGAGAGAGGGGCTACGATAGAGAGAGAGAGAGACGAGAGAGAGAGAGATCCAGTCCGACTTTACCTTCTTTGATTTATACATTCAGTAAATATGATATATATATACTATTATATATATATATATATAGAATATATATATATAGGATATAGTGATATATATTATACATATATATATATACACATATTATATCCTATATTATATAATATATATATATAGTATAATATATATATATATATATATAGTGAATACACAAAACTGTGTTAAATTTGGCACTAGTTTCACTCCTGCATCATTAAGTAGTTCACTTTTTTAACTTCCTCTCTCTCTCTCTCTCTCTCTCTCTCTCTCTCTCTCTCTCTCTCTCTCTCTCTCTCGCTCTCTCTCTCTTTTTGGTGATAAAATTCGAATGTCGGAGATGATAAGAGTTCACCTTGTTTATTTGTGTGTATATGTGTGTGTGTGTGTTTTTTTTTTACGTTTGACTTGGCATGATGATGTGTTCCTCATTAATTTGATTCGGAATTATCTTATTTCAGGATTTTAACGAAACAATTGTGGTTGCTGGTGATGTTTGCAACCATATTTCCCTTTAAGTCTTGAACTCTTAACGAATACAGTTAGTCAAGTTCATTAACAGATTCAATGTTCCTTTTCCTTCTTTACTCTCCTTCTTGTATTATCTTTCCGTTACGAAAAAAAAAAAACTTGCAGATAAAGAAAAGGGAACCAGGATTGCAACCTCCGATTTCCTTCCCATCTGTCCCGTGAACTTTCCATTCCCATTCCTAAACTTTGATTCCTAATTCCAAAGAGGAAACCATCGATTCCCAATCACCTACGCTCGGACAGACAATAACTTAGGGAGAATGGAGGAGGGTGGAAGGGGGGGGGGGCTGCTTGGGCTGCCCCTGGACTGAGGAGGGAAGGAGCCGCTGGCTGGTTGATGTTGGGGAAGGGGCCCGATGACCAGCCGGGGAATAAGTGGGGAGGGGAATGGGAATGGGGAATGGGAATGGAAGGCCGTTTGCCAAGGGAAACACAGGAACTTCTATAAAAATGAAAAGTCGTCACTCTGTGACAAAATTAGGTTGTTTTTCGGGTCTTTTCAAACCCTCCAGGGATAAGGTCAACCCCAATTCCCTAACCTCAGTCTTGGTCAATGGCCCCCCCCCCTCCCCCCTCCCCAGTTCCCCCCGCTTTCCCGTTTGCCTCCACTAAGAAGGATTTGTGTGTCTGGGTTGAAATTGAATTATAGGAAATCGGGATTTAATGGTATTCTGTTTTTTCTGTCTGAGTATATTTCATATCGAATTAATATTTTCAGGTCCTAGAAATAGAAGGAAAGGCTGTGTGTGTGTGTGTGTGTGTGTGTGTGTGTGTGCGTGCGTGTGCATCTCTCGATTTCTATAATTTTCTGTTATACGAGTCCGGTCTATTGGAGTTCAGCCCTCTTACCACCTCTAAATATTTTGTTTCAGATTTACGCGAGAAAATGACATAAGTTTCCTTTATCACCAGCCTTCATTGCATTAAGAATAAACAACGAAAAATTTTGTTGCCATTACGCCTAAAATGTTTAAAAAACAGTCTTGTCTTTACTGAGGTGTTATTCATGGAAGATAAATGAACGTGACTACATGATGCCGCTTCGCCCTCTTAGCTAAATAGAACTCTTCTGTGGAGAATTCTAGTTGTATAAGACATAGTCGGCTCTTCTTGTAGAATTCGTGTTGTAAAAAGTTTCCAGTTGACATTTAAGGCTTAAGATTTTAAAGGTTTAACACGCAAGAGACCATTTATGTAATTAGACCGGGCGGCGAAGGTAGAGGAAGGGTTGACACTGAAGTACTGTAATTTGGGAAAAGCTGAACCCATCCACGTTGCTGTTTTCAGTTTCGTTTTTCTTGTCCTGCCTCCTTTTCTTTGTAGGATTAAAAAATATTAGCAAAAGTAGAGACCGAAGTTGCCTCTTTATTTTCTTTATAGTTTTATTTTGATGTAGCAGCTTATTTTAATAGTTGTATGAAGTCCCCTCCGGACATGAGTAAGCATATCCCAAGTCATTTTCATATTATAGAAAACGGTTTTTCATAATGAATCGTTAAATGGTAAAAATTTTAAGGATAGAAATGACTTGCAAATATTTTCGGATGTTTTTAGTGAGGGAACTTCGAAGGCTGCCAGGATCAGAAGCGTCGTGCGGTGTTTGGGTCAGTGTCGTGTGACCTTTCTATCACAAGCGACTACGGTTAATCATCTGCGTACTGCGAGTCATATCAATTTCTAGACAAGCAAAATTTGCGCCGAAGTGTCTTCGGTGCAATCGAGTTTTCTGTACAGCGAATAATGCTATAGGAAACTTTCAGTCACGGCCCATGAAACTCTTAGCCCCAGCCTGATGGTGTTGTTGACACCTAGAGCGGTGCCAGACGCACGATCATGTCTAACTTTAACCTCAAATAAAATATAAAACTACTAATGCTTGAGTACTGCAATTTGGTATGTTGGATGATTGGAGGGTGGGAGAGAAACATACCAATTTGCAGCCCCCTAGCCGCCGTAGTATGTAAGATCTGAGGGCGGACTAACAGACAAATAGCCATCTCAGTAGTGTTCGTTTACAGAGAACTAATAGTGCCGGGTTTGTTTGTTTATAAGGAAAGATGTCCACTAGGTGGTTACCCATTCACAGTCAAGAGTACTCATGTTTTTGTATTACTTCAGGGGACTGGTCTGACTGGATGTGCTTAAACTCGTGAAAACGCCAAAAGCTCACTTTATTCACCTTGTGTTAAGAAACGTTATTCGCGATATTCATATCATAGATGTCTAGGTACACAGAAATTTCTGTATTTTTAAGGTTGCCAATATTTCTTCTTGCGCATTCGAAATGCTTTCTTTGGAAGTTTAGTTGCAATGACAATAGAGAAATCGTTTTAGAGATCAGCACAGTCCATTTCGACGTTCACTTTACCAGCGGGAGATCCCGGGTTAGCTAAATTTGTAGGGACAGAACGCTGTAGGAACTGACTGCTGAGTTTTAACAGAAACCCTGAGATCGAATTCAGAACCTGTCGCTGGCAAGTTGAGTGTCCTACTTTCTTGGCTAGAAAGAAAAAAAAAGAAAAAAAAAATATATATATATATATATATATATATATATCTATATATATATATATATATATATATATATATATATATATACAGCGTGAAGGTGGACTATTAGAAACGTTGCAATTCATTACAATTCTTTATTTCCTATGTTTCGTAATATCATTATTACATCTTCAGGGAAATCTGTTAAACAATAAATAAAATTAATTTGAAATTACTTAAAAATTACTTTAAAAATTACTCTAAAATTCAACATTTATAAATTACAACACAATTAAAAAACAAAAAAAAAAACATCAGAAACGCAAACCAAAAAAAATTAAACATAAAAAGACCAAAGACCGCTAACCAACCTTATGCCGAGAAGGCAAGAGACAGAATGACCGAACAAATTTTTTTTTCGTTTCTGTATGTTCTGTTTTTTTTAAATTCTGTTGGTATTTATAAATGTGAATTTTAGAGTAATTTTTAAAGTAATTTTAAGTAATTTCAAATTAATTTTATTTATTGTTTCTTTCAACAGATTCCCTGAAGATGTAATAATGATATTACGAAACGTAGGAAATAAAGAATTGTATCAATGAATTTGCAAACGTTTCTAATTAGTCCAACCTTCACCGCTTGATGTGGTCCTAATGGCCTATGGCCGTCCCTTGCCTCTGTCTCCTGATATATATATATATATATATATATATATATATATATATATATATATATTATATATATATATATATATGTATATATATATATATATATATATGGTGTGTGTTTTAAATATATTATATATATATATATATATATATATATATATATATATATATAATATATATATATATATATATATATAATATATAATATATATAATACATGTTTGTATGTATATATGCATACATATGTGCTTGTGTGCATGCTTACAAACAGATGTCCGGATAAAGAGAAACACCGATGATGTAGTATTTTGTCGTGTACTGTCACTATTATTGATCTGATGTTGTGTCTAAAAATGGCTTTGGTCGTTTTAAATGCTGATCATATTAATAATCTGATGGTGAATTGTTGATCATTTAAAACAATGCGTACGTTTTTCTGTCGACTGCGTACAGGGGTCGGGTCATCAGCATAGCAGAAACAACAGCACGCCCATAAAGTGCACTTTATTGGGTTATGTGTTTTTTTTTCTTTTTTCCTGCCTTTTACACAATCCCGTCAAAAGGTTTGTTTCTCCCTTTTCTTTCTTATTCTTCGGACTGATGTGCCATAAGGAACATGGTGCTACTCTCATTTCTTCTTATGTTCAGATGAGTTTTGAAATAACAGCATGAAAACTTTGCACCTTAATTGCAAACATCCTCATTTAACTCCAACCATTTCTCCTGAAAATTTTCTCGCCCAGCTTATTTTTTCTTTGACATCGTAAGATTCCTTGCAAAGCTTTGCCCTCAGGTTTACTTACATATAGACTAAGATTTCTATTCTGTATCTTGAGTCATGAATGCTTTCACTAATGTAACGCATACTTTAACTTAGTTGTGAACGGAGATCGAATCCGGCTTTCAAATTACTTTGAACCTAACAACAAAAGTGTTGCACTATGATCCTGGGTTAGGGTTGTAAAAATACTACCACCAGAGGTCTTTCGTGTCGTAAAAGTCGATTAAAAGGATAGTTGCTGTTTTGCAGTCTTACTTTTTAGTAAAACGCTAGGCCCACTGCCAATAACTGTGGTTGTTGACAACAAGGGCATGCCAAACATTAAACCATGCCTGATGATGCCTTTGATAAAAGGCAGTAGAGGAGGCGCATCAGGCAACCGACCCCTTATTGGAGGGATAACGATGGGAAAGAAGAACCAAGTGGTGTCGTTTACTTTTGGTCTATATTTTTTTTAAGATAAATGACCCAATCTTATTTAACACTTGACCTTTGATATTCCACCTGTTGGAATCAATATATTTGATTTTTATTACTTATGTTTTCCAATCGGTGATAGCAAGACTCCGTCTTTTCTTTGTGTATTATTATTGTTATTATTATTAATTCAGAAGATGAAACCTATTCATACGGAACAAGCCTACACTGGCCTTTGACTTGCAATTCGAGATTCCAAAGAATATGGTGTTCATTAGGAAGAAGTAGGAGGCGGTAGTGGAAAATACAGTACAAAGAGATTCCGGTTATCAAAAAAAACATTAATTAAATAAACTGATAAAAGAAAAGTTCCAATTGCACGACTTCCTCGGGGAGGCTGTTACACAACCCAACGGTGTGAGGAATAAAGGGTCTCTAGAACTGAGAAGTTCGACAGCAGCGACACATTTACTGCATATTGGTGCTGCTGTTCAACGAATCTCGTTGCTCTCGGTAGGTAAAGGTGATCAGGATCAATTGTGAATGTGAAATATCTCTGTTGAAATGCAACTTACGAAAAACTGACAAACAAGTGACCATGCGTCGATTGTCCAAGTCATAACAGTGTATCACACTTAATAACTGATGGCATCTCATCAGCTCCGAGTAATTTCACTTCATTTGCTTCTTCCCTTGGTCACCTTTTTCACCCTAAAATCGATGACTTGATAGTCTTGACTGTACTCATGAAATGGACTTGGCTTTGAATTATTTGATATTATTATTGTTATTATTACTGATCATTAAAACTGAGCTACTTGTAAACACCCAAGTTCATTAGCAAGCTATTTCAGAGTACCGTTACGAGAAAAAGCAAAATACCAGAACTAGAGTAAAATATAAATGCTTATCTGTGTCTAAACCATGAATGTCAATGACCATGACAACATCGACTATTACCCGAGTTTTTTTTTTTTTTTTTTTTTGCAAACTTGTCGAACCTAAGAATAAAGTAAAAATCAAAATGACTAACGACAAGTCTATTAATGAAAAAAGTGGTTTTTAATTTATTGCTATTTAAAGGAGAAACAAGACAAAATAAAAAATAAAAACTGATGGACGTTGCTGGCTTCGTATGATAGTTTTTTTCCTGTGAAGTGAATGGGTTTGCGAACATAGATGCATAATATTCCATACATAAAGAGTTTAAATGGAAAATCAGATTACATACAGAATTGTTATTATTTTTGTAACAAAGTCATACAGAAATACATGGGGAATGCTACTGGAAATGGCATAAAATATTACTCTTGCATTTCAAGAACGAGTCCCTACTACTGGAAATGGCATTAAATATTACTCTTGCATTTCGAGAACCATTCCCTAATACTGGAAATTGCATAAAATAATACTCTTGCATTTCAAGAACCATTCGTTTTTCGAAAAGTAATTCTAGTCACGATAAGGCTAGACAAATACTGTATCAGAAAACTTTGCTCGTCAAGACTTATTTGTTTTCGGAAATGGGCACTCTTGTTCCAGTATAAATTTAAGGAAACTCCAGGTCTAGTTTGTTTTATGAAAGAAATACTTCATTTTGTTTTAAACGGTCAGGTCAGTCAGAGGCCCCTTCCCCCACCATTTTTTAACATGCTTTTATTTAACTCGACTTCTGTCTGTCTGTTTGGGTCAAAATGTTTAACTCAATTTTCGACCTCTTCCCTTCGTCCAATGGACTTGAAATTTTGCGAAGTTACTTAGACCCAGTGACAATACAACCTTACATGATTAGTAGGTCAGCATTGGCCTCTAGTGACCCTACATTGACGACCTCTCCCAGTATCTCAAGATTTGTAGAAGGTGAATAACTCTTCGGTTTTTTTCATACCTTCTTTGACTTAGTAGAATAAGTCAATAATTCTACAGTTTTTTATATCCTCCTTTGGCTCGAAAGGATATCATGTTCAATTTCGGTTGGTACAATCATAAAACAGTTACAATTTCTGTCAAAACTGAAATTTTTAAAATAAAAGGAAAAAAATTTAAACTCGCTTCTATTAAAATGCACTAATAAGTAACAATAATTTTTTTAGACACCAGGATTTTCTCACAATTAATCATGTCTACAAAAATAAAAGCGTGGGCGCCTAACATGGAAGGAAATGCTATACAAAATAATTTTTTTTTTTTCTTGTAGTATTTCCTTCCATGTCAGGCGCCACGCTTTTATTTCTGTAGACATGATTAATTGTAAGAAAAATCTGGTGTCTCAAAAAATAATTTTTTACTTAAGTAGTGCATTTTAATAAAAGTGAGGTTAAAAAAATTAATGGAAGAAAATCCTGTCTCAGCAAAATATTTTTTACTTTTTAGCATTTCAATAATAGTGCTTTTTTTTCATCGATGTTACGTGTAACGTTATTCTTGAAACACTGGACTAAACATCATCACCATTCTCCTAGCCGAGGAGTTTTGGAGTATGTGAGCTGAAGTTCCATTCTTCTATTCTGTAACTATGTGCGATCAGATGATATTGCTTTAACTGTTAAAATCTTTGTCAGTGCTAATTTAAAGTAGAGAAATTAATGCTTTTATCATTTTTCCCCTTTCGTTTCTAAATTTTTAATAAAGCTTCGCTAAGCGGAGAGAGTAGGAGAGAGAGAGAAACAAGCCCCTCAAAATAAGTACTTTTAGAGCCACTTCTCGGAGGAAAGTAGCTAGTTTTCGACCCAATCTCATAAAACTGTATTTAGGCTAATGTACTGTATAGCTCGGATTTTCGTTTAGTGCCGTACATTTGAATTTACATGAAATGACATAGCATGCAGGCTGGCATTAGACTTCCATTTATATGGAATTAATTGTTATCATACCTGATACTATTCAAAATAGCCAAAAAACGGCTGTTATTATGCGTTACAAACAAATAATAAAACCAGATTTACAATTCCTGAAGCGAGAGAGAGAGAGAGAGAGAGAGAGAGACTTTAAATCTGCACCTGAAATATGATCACGAGACACACCAGCTATTTCCTGAATTCGATTTTGGCTTCCTCAGCCTCATTCCCATAAGCCTTACAAAGAACACATGAACAGTCCCTCTCTTCCTTCCCCCAACTATATTTACGCAATGGGCCCCTTCGCATTTGCAAACCCATTCTCTGAAAAGGAGAAACATTGCGAGACCAAAGACGAAGAGCCAAACAAAAACGCAGGAACCCAGCATAAGCAAACCAAGTAACCGGCAGTATCTTTCATCTAATCCAATAACACTAGATGGGGCTGTTAGTAGTCAATGGCCAAGTTGCCCGTTGTAACCGTTCATTTAACCATTCAGTACCTGTAATTTTGAGTGAATTCCCATATCTATACCGTTATGGGATGGAAATGTAATAATGGATAAACTATTAAAGCAAAATTGGTGTTGGAAATAACGTTATCGCAAAATCCGCCGTTAATATATGCCGCGCTGGGCCCTATCGCCCTTCTCCAACCTCCGCCTCCTCCTCCCCGTTTGCCTTTCGCCTCCTCCCCCTCCCCCTCCCCCCTTCCCGACATCTTAGCCCTATCCCCCGAGACGGCCCATATCAGCTAAGTATGATCCTATCTCTCGCCCGCTTATGGCGGGAAATCCAGATATCTATGGCGCAATTGTAGCTCTTTATGGCGCGAATCTACATAGCAATGGCGCATATGTCGATTGATATAGTGAAAAACGGCGCTTATATTGCGATAATCATTCTTTTTTTAGCGGGTAGACTTAGGGACTACATTGGCCATATACATTTATATTAGTAGGAAAATACGCGTCTTGCGCCTATTCCCATCCTGAAAATTAGGTCACATTTGTGCCCTTCTCCCGACGGAGGAAGATGAGGTTATGTTACTATCCCCGCGGGTCTATTTTCACTTTTATTTCTTGTATCGATGCAGACGAAGTGCTGACCATGAATTTTCTAATGTTGCCAATAAATTCTACCGATTTTTCAGGTATTCGTTGTCTCTTTTTGGCCTATGTCTCGGTTACGCCAAATAGAACCCCATAGTACAGTCCGCGATCCTCGAGTGGTCATATATTTAATATCGCCGTTCGGACGATGTCTATTCTGTCCAATTACCAATTTCATTCTCTCTCTCTCTCTCTCTCTCTCTCTCTCGTGTGAGTTAAGCCATCAATGGTCGGGTTGTAATCTTTGCTGGGATGATGTTTTTTTTTTCTTTTTTTTATTGACAGTAAATTTATCACAACCCCAATCTCTCTGTTATCCCCTCAAAAAGCCAGGAAAATAAGAGTACCTTTCTTTCATTTTACCTCTCCATTTTTTGAAACGGGTTTAATCTTTGACTATAGAACGAATCGCTTGTCGTTTCGGTTTGAGAGAGAGAGAGAGAGAGAGAGAGAGAGAGAGAGAGAGAGAGAGAGAATGGCAGGCACATTTTTTCTCCTTCGAACCCCCTTCCCTCCTCTCCTCTTCCCTCCCCCTCCTTTCGGTCTGCTATCAACCACACGGAAAGAACAAAAGAGCAGCCCGAAATTCACTTTGGTGTTATTGGAACGCTTTTAGCTCCCGGAAAAGAGGGTTTGGTCGCTATAAATATGTATGCAAGGGACCAGTCAGAGTATAGATAGGGTTACGGAGAATCCCTCTCTCTCTCTCTCTCTCTCCCTCCACTGCTCGGAATCCAAGCCACCTCTGCCGTTCTGTTGCCGCTCCTGCTGCTGTTGGGCTTACTATCAGGTGGGCGTCACGTTCTGGGGGATGTTAGACTGATCAGCATTTTTGTTTGGCGTTACGGCAGAGGAAAGATAACACATTGTTACGGATGATTGTTGTGGATACCCCATGAGTTTTTTCTGTAGTGACTTTTTAATCAATATTTTTCCAAGGTTCTTGACGGCTACTAGCTCTCTCTCTCTCTCTCTCTCTCTCTCTCTCTCTCTCTCTCTCTCTCTCTCCTTTTATTTGTGTATTCCATCTCTTTTCTCTTGGAGTGATGGTTGTATATATAAATTTTTGTAATATTAAAGTGGAGATTTATCTGTATTCACTGCTTTGCCTTCGCATTTTTGCTTTGATTAATATACCTCCTAGTGAAAGGAAATTTCAAAGAGTTTTGCTTCGAAAATTGATGGTAGGAGAGTTGTTTTCCCATTCACACATATTAGATATCATACAAGATTCTTACTGATTGCATAACACAATGAGGCACACACACACACACACACACACACACACACACACACACACACACATATATATATATATGATATATA
>NC_087203.1:59322274-59364774 GCF_015104395.2 Macrobrachium nipponense | reverse complement strand
TCATGACCGCTGTCATTTTTGCTTACTCGGGGAGCTGTTGTTGTTGGGGGTAAGAAAGCCTTAAACTAGGTCTGAAAAAGGTGTTTCATGTTGAGTTAAAGAAACAGGAGTTTTATAATAGGATATTTATGATTTATTTATTAGAATGAAAATGTAATAAATGAATAATGTGGATATTAAACAGCACAGAAAAATTATTTCTAATAAAATATATTCTATTTTTTATTTTCGTTGGTGAAACAACGGGCTATCTGTCCGTAGATTTTAGCACGTTTTAATTTATTTGATGTACTGAATTTAGAGGCTGTATTTCTGTTAAATTATTTTGTGTTCCCACTGATAACTGAGAATATATAAACGTGTTTAATTTGTGTCTTTTTTTATTTGATACTTGTTATTAGTATGAGTAGTACTTAATTGTGAATATTAATTATGAAGACCACTCACTTAACGTTAAGTTAAGAATATAATGTTTGCAACTTGCGCGTGAGGGTAAAATCGTGCACGTGTCCTGAGTAAGCTGGAGGTCGGATCACTCCTTGTTTTCTCTGAAACTTCTGTTAGAGAGGAAGCAGCTCTCTCTCTCTCTCTCTCTCTCTCTCTCTCTCTCTGTGAATTCTTATTTCGATATGCATTCTTGCTTCGATTCACGAACAACAACATTGGCATTGCTTTGTATGACAAAATGAGAATATGCTCTTTTTTTATAAGCTTTCTATAAAGTTTCAGTGAAGAATTCGGTAACTAAACACATAACCGGTCAAGAATATTGTACATTTCTCAGCAAATTTAAGATTGTAATGTCAATATTGTTGTGACAGGAAATGTCGAGCCCCTGGTTTTCTTCTCAGTAATATAGCACTGTTGACGATTAAAGGACGAAGTCGTTATCAAAGCGTATGATACGTATTGCTGGTTACCCCTTTGTGCGCCATGCATAATTAAAATTCAATTAAGACTTCGAAATTAATTCATGAAAGTATCAAACGAATATTTACGTAGATGTGTTTTAATGTTTTTGAGTCTCTAATCCCAAGGATTCAGAGGAATTATGCAGACTTCGTATAGTCTTTCCAGTGGCAAATATGATCGCTTATTATGGTGCATTAGTATCATTATATTATGATTCATCATAATGAAAACATATAAAGTAAAACACCTGATAAAAGAATAGATTAAAACTAAATAATAAATGATTTAAGGCGGATGCAGTTATTGACAAGTATTTACGCACTCTAGTCTCAAAGAAAAAAGAAAATTACGTTTTACTCTTTTGTATATTGCGTTTATTCTCTCACCATAGTGTGATCGGAAACTTACTTTGCCATTTCCAATTCATGTCTTCCGCTTAGCTTTCACACATTTCTGTTGTACGTATTATCAAACCTTTACGGAGATAAGATTTAATGATGTTCCCTTAGAATGAGGGGAATTTTAGCTTCCTTTTTTGGTTTTACTACGAATTTGAACTTTTTTGTCAAATTGGGATTGTCTTAGTTAGCGTTTTAACTTGTTTAACCCTGGCTAAGAAACTGAAATATTGTTGATTCGGGTTACGTGATTTAAATGTTTTTCTTTTACCTTTCAAAATTTAAGGTCTAAGAAATTTTGACTTTCTTATAGATTTTATGTGGAGAATTTTTGTTGTGTTTTATAAAAGTTAAGAAATATCTAATCCAACTTAAAAATTATAGAGGCTTTTATTTGTTAACTTTTTTTTAGACTTTTTCATGCGTTTTAAAAGTATGTGGAAATGATAAAAATAGAAGCTTAAACAGTACAATCCAGAACGCAAATAATTTGATTAAGAAAAAGGCATATTTTATGAAAATTGCTGAAATTGTGTACTTGTATTGGGTAAACCTTAATTACTGATGATTCCAATACCTAAACAACATTTATTGCAAAGCGTAGGTCTAAATTACCAGAGCCAAATTTTGATATATCAATCATTATACATTAAAATAGCTGAGTAATATAATGATAAATAATATGAACTTGCAGTACTTTTACTTTGCACCAGAGTTGGCAGTGCCACCGACGCTGACTCGAACTTGAATTGATGGGATGAATACTATGTATTCTTCTAATCACATCACAATGATGTAGTTCAAGAGGAGTCATATGTTTTTACTTTATTTTTGTCTGTTTATTTACATTTATCTTAATTATTCGTCATGTGTATTTCTCTGCACAGCTTTGCATTACTTACATTTACTCCGTCCTTTCGATAACAGTAATAGTAACGTTTATGAGGAAATTACGACCCACAATATAAAAATAAACAAAAATACTTAAATGCGTCGGTTCTAATTCTAATTGTGCAAACATTATCATGAACCAATAGAGGGAAAATGCCCTGTAGGCCTATGAGGAATTAGCCACTCCTTAATGCTTGTCAGTCGTCGTTGTAATCGTTTTCGGTCGTATTGTGACAAGCGTCTGTAATACGTTGGGCAAATATTTTCATCACTTTCGTTTGTTCTTATATCGCCGTGTGCTGACATGCTAACTCCGCCAATAATACCGTAAGCTTTAGTGGTCTGGTCAGCGTTATCTGAAATAATATTTGCTTGGAAATTGGCCAAGAAGCTTTCCCCCGTGGGAGAAATAACGAACGTTGTCATTCAGTTCTCTTCAATTCGGAGCCATTGTTTAGTGGCTCGATTTACTAGACCGATATTTGTGTATCGTTTCTCCTCATCATGGAAAAAGTCGGCCATCAGAATTAAAATCACCCGCTCCCCAATATCCCGAGAGAGAGAGAGAGAGAGAGAGAGAGAGAGAGAGAGAGAGAGAGAGTACTACGACAAATGCTCCACCATCGCTTGTGACGTCATCGTTCTTTGTTCCAAGCCAACACGTAGGCTTACTGGGGAGGCCTGGGTGCTTATCGGAGCCTCGGGAGATTGTTTATGCTAATAGTCTTAGGACTTCTGATTCCTTTATATGCTTACTGTCAGTTCCGTTCGTTGTTACTCGGTGAAAAGCCTGACTTCAGAAAGCACCGTAGAGAGGAGGACACAGGCACATTGGCGGCCAGCTTTTGTAACTAGAAAAGTCTTGGCGTGAGGTCGAAAACTGGACTGCCATTTGCCACGGTGGTCTCGCATAATGTATGGAAATTGATGCAGAAACTGTATACCTCTCTCTCTCTCTCTCTCTCTCTCTCTCTGTACGTATGTATGTTTGCGTTTGTATGAAATTTACTGGCATAGTTTGCTATACATGTATGAGTGTACGGAGATCTTAAATATACAAGTAACTAACAATTTTATACACACAAGTTCTAGCTTTTATCGAACAAACGCACACCCACACATTATATATATATATATATATATATATATATATATATATATAATATATATATATATATATATATATATATATATATATATATATATATATATATATATATATATATATAGATAGATAGATATATATATATATATATATATATATATATATATATATATATATAGTCTATGTGTGTGTGTGTGTAATTGTAATAACAGTTCCCTCTCGATTTCTGGATTGCTTCACACTTTTTGCTTACGCTTGTTACTACGAAGCATTAAGATCCAAATGAAGAAATTCTGACGTCACACGGCGAGTTAATTTTCTGTTTTTTTCCGAATGCGAACTTCAGAACTTATTCATTTGGCTCTTCGTTTAGATCCTACGGCTTTGTTGTGTAAACATAGCATATATGTGTGAAGACTTCGAGAAGTTAAGAATAGTGCTTATTACAGTTATATATGTATCTAGTAAAACTAGTGACTATAGTAGATTCACATCAACCGTGCATTTGATGTCTAGGCCAGTCCCTTACGACGCTCCTCATTGGCTGTTGATAAGCCAATGACAGGGCTGGAAGCTCTCAGTCTCTCTCGAGAGTTCACATGGGTAGGCTCTATGTTCCACCTCTCCTGAGGGATACGTCTTTCAGGAGAGGTGGAACATACATCCTGCCTATGTGAACTCTCTCGAGAGACAGAGTTTCCAGACCTGTGATTGGCTTATCAACAGCCAATCAGGAGCGTCGTAAGGGACAGGCCTAGACATCAAATGCACGGTTGATATGAATCTTCTATAGTACTCTCTCTCTCTCTCTCTCTCTCTCTCTCTCTCTCTCTCTCTCTCTCTCTCTCTCTCTCTGGCTTGGAAATCATGGTAAGAGATACAAGTTCTTAACCTGGAAATGAAGGAAATAAGTGTAATTTCCTGAAGTAGATATAATTTGCTAAATGGAGGATGTAATTTACTGCCCTCGAAAAAATGATGAAAGGTATAATTTAATCCCTTAGAATAATGTACTTCTTGAATATTGAATCTTTCTGTCTGTTTTCAATTTTATGTTTACCTTTTAATCACCCCATTGACCCTCTCGCTCTGCTCTCTCACCCTCCTGCCCGATCTACTCTCCATCTCTCTCTCTCGACTCCCTCTCTTCTCTCTCTCTCTCTCTCTCTCTGAAGCCCATATAGCTCAGCCGTAAGATTATCATTGTTTTCTTCGAATTTAATGAACACCAAAACGATCGGGCAAAAAAGAATGAAAGTGTGACTCATGTGCAAAGGCTTAATCATAAAATCGTCAATATAATTAAATCACCTGCAACCAATCCAGTACAGAATGAAATAACAGGAGTATTTCTTTTTGGGGGGTTTTGGGGGGTGGGGGGTGTTGAAGACTTTATATAGCATATATAAAGAAAGCGCAAGTTTCTATGGAATCCGCTTGATACCACAGGCAGCAAAATTTGCAGATGACGTTTGCCAAGAAAACGCGTAAATAATAATGATGGTAATTATTGATATTGAGGAAACACTTAAACACAGCGTGAACAGTTATTGGAGAACAGAATCTACAATGGTTTCCTCGTTAGGTTATAGATAACTCGAAGATTAAAATTTAGCCTGGAACTTTCGATAGACTATTCAACAATTAGTTGTCGTGGGAGAAGAGCTATGGTGGATTTTATTATTATTATTATTATTATTATTATTATTATTATTATTATTATTATTATTATTATTTATCTGAGGAAGAGTTGAATTTAACACTGCAAATGATAAGTTTATTATGTATTTCAATGCTTCTTGTTTTTATCCACTTATATATTTAAAATAGTGTAAATGTACGTTAGCGGGAAAAGGATTTGGAAAATAGTAACTTAGAATGTCGACAGTATTACAGTTTAATAGTTCCGAGTATTATGTAACGGGAAGAATATATATATATATATATATATATATATATATATATATATATATATAGCGTGTGTGTATGTGTATGACCTAAACGTGTATGTATGTAATTTATGATACATTTTAAATTTTCGTTACCAGTAGGAGTTTGAGAGGACTGTAAGTGTGGGGAAGGAATGCAAATTGATTCCGGGTAGTAAGATTGATTAGTTCTCCTCTTCCTCCTCTACCAACCGCCACCCTGCAAAGAAATAGAGGGGAAGAGCCGAGGAGGTGAGCAACAGCCATTCTATTTCCAAGGTGGCTGTTCAGTAGCTTATTTGCTCAGAGATTGATACAACTCCCAAAGCTATGAGGGCTACACAACATTACTGCATATCAGTGTTGCCGTTTTGTGGTTTTTTGTCTGATAACGTGGTCAAATAGCGCTATTTGGCATCTCTATGTGGCCACACTGACTACGACTACATCTTTGTAAAAAAAACCACACTTATAACATTGCTTCAAATTTTTATAATTAAGCTTTGATACTGAAAAAAAGCTATAAACACAATATATACTAAATGTAGTTCTTTGAAATTCAATTCTTAAATAAAAAAAAATTATAAAAAATCGTAAAGTCAAATCGAATTTCCATCTCCTACTGATAGTAGAGTTTGACATTTAGGGAGGCAAAAGGTGGATGCAATTTCATTGGCAACACTGACGATTAGTCATTTTACCCACACTGAGTGTGGTCAAGGCGGCAACGCTGCTGCATATCAGTTTACCAGTTTTCAGCCATCACTATGAGGCCTACAAGGGCAGTGTTTGAAGGCTATCTTAGTATCAAAGAACACTGCTCTGCTGTTCACCGCTATCGTGATTCACAAGTGCTATACCGGTGAACTGTAGATCTTCACCTCTGGAAGTCACTCTATTGTCGGCAAACATTAGCTATTACAGTACCGAGATACGTTTTTTTAACTCCTGTGGTCTACCTGGTACTACAATACCATTATAGTATTCTCAACTCTGCATTACAAGCTGAAAATAACACCTTGTCATGCTTTGAGAAATTTTACCCCACATAAGCCTACCGTTGGAATTGAAAGTTGGTGAGCAGCATTATATATCATGCAGTAAGCAGTTATCTTGACTTGCTCTTGAAAAGGAGAAGAAATTGTGACCACACCACTCATCTCCCTCGACACCTAGTAAGTTTCCAGTTGGACTAGGTTTTGCCACGTAAACGTATATATTCAAAAGAATACACACATCTCTCGATTAAGAGAATTATAGTCATGTTTTCGGAAAAAAATACTTCAGCAAGACCTTAGTATTCTCTTGATTAAGAAAATATAGTAATGTTTTCGGAAAAAATACTTCAGCAAGACCTTAGCATTTTAGTGACAAAATTTGAGGGTAAAGTGAAAACGTGTTAGACCTAATTTTTATGTACTAAAATCATTTTCATTTTTCCTTCCAGGGGCCTATAGAAAAGAATGCCAGCCTTCTGTGTATTTACAGGGGACGTGATGTCGCAAACTAGATATATGCATGGTTCTCTGATTTATGACGCCCTATTTGATACTTTGTCGCCGGCCATTATTCTGAGAGGGAGAGAAATACAATGTAACCTTTCTTCAAGATCTCCATTATTTTTATTCTTATATTTATGCTGTTTTTATGGTAAATAGGTCATTTATCATGTTTAGCATTGCGTGCATAATGAGAAAGAGAGAGTAACGGGTGCCGCTTTTGTGAATTAATGTGTACCAGTTGCATAGATGAATACTGCCATATATTTGAAGCTCTTTTTAAACATTATACTCCAAGATATGCACTGTATTTTTTTGTGTAAAGAGAGAGAGAGAGAGAGAGAGAGAGAGAGAGAGAGAGAGAGAGAGAGAGATCTTTGAAACTTTTAATTTTATCGTGGCAAATATGACTCTCGTTGAAGTAATGGGTGTTTTAAATATATATATATATATAATATTATTATATATGTATATATTATATATATATATTATATACATATATAATATATATACATATGAGGTTTTAGGTTTTAGTCTTCCTTTTCACGAAGATAGATATATGAGGTACCACCTCATTTATATACATATATTCAACGAGGGAGACTTCTTATCAAGCTAACTATACCTCCTAGCTATGCAATAACGTATAATATATTATGGTTCATAAACAAGTAGAATAACCTTTTGCTACGCTGATACCTAACAAATGTAAACCCCATAATCCTTTTCTCGACCTGTGAACGATGATGAAGGCGAAAGTCCTGGCTGAAGGATGCACCTCTATTTTCGGATTAATCCCAGGAGACGGCAGAGGACCTGGGAATAGCTACCAGATCTCACATGGTTGCCAGGGTCACCTAACTGATACGGTCACACGCGGCTGACCCTTCATGCCAAAATTCCTGGGCTTGACACAGACAATGGAGGATCATGGCCCATGTGACTTGGCAGCCAATTTGGCCCCTGAGAGCAGAAGCCAGCGACTCCACCAACACCTGGAAAGAGGAAAAGCGTAATCCTCCAAGGCAACAAAAAATGGCACACCAGCAGTACGAACCTCAGACATCAGCTTGGTAGCAGACCCTCCACATTTGTCCCATAACAGCTCCAACTTGAGCTTGTTCCATGTGGCCCTCTTCTCCCCCCCTCCCACAAAGTTACGTCTTCGGTGCAGCCCCATAAAAACTCCCTCCATTACCTGGTGCCATTTGACAAGCACCCCCCCTCTCCCCTTTGCTCTATCCAAGGTAAAGTTCTGTTTAGAGGTGTTTTTCAATAGTCACTTAACCTTTTGTTCTTTTGCTAAGTTCATTTTTTCTGAAGTGCAAATTCTCATAAACAGCTGACCTAGTTAGTGCAGTGTGTAAATTCATCTTAAGCATTTACTGTGCCAGAATAGAGTTATCTTGCCACCCTAAGCGCTCCCCTCGATTTGCCCTATTTTTCCTTACGTAACCGCTTGCAATCTCAATCGCAGACAGTGCTTGGTAGCTGTGGAAACATCTCTGTTCATCTTGTGCACATTGTCGTGGCACTAGCCACTGTAAATCTATGCTTCAGTGTCCCTTTTAAAGAGTACATCTCATTTTTCTTCAGTATTTTGAATTGTTATAAATCTAATTACTCGACAGGGTGATATTTTGCCTGTCTATTCCCATTTCCCCATTCTTCTGATATTGAATGTGCTTAATGTAAATATAGTCAAAGTTAAGTAAATCCAAGTTTTTATCTGCAACAGTCCTTGTTGATGTAAGACTTTCGGCACCCCTTTTTACTTGTTTTTGTTCCTCCGAGTTAGAATATAACAGTTTGCGACCGTGCAAGGATTTGCAGTCTGCAATTTTGCAACTAGATCCAAGTGGAGAAACAAGCCTGTTAGGTTAAGCCTTTAATAAGCACAAGCAAATAAGTTTTTGCGGCATAACTGTGGTGTTATTATTTTGAGCTAATACTAGGTGCGAACAAAATCATGACTGTGAACAGTGTTAGGGAACAATAGACCACGTACATGCTAACAAGATTTTTATAGCCAAGAGAGAGCATATTTTCCAACCCACAAGCTTTGTTTCTACTGCATGGTAGCCTGCATGTCTTAACTGCTGGGATTAGCTAAGGATTGAAGTGTAAAACAAAGTGATTTTCAAGGAAATAGTGCAATATTTTCTTCCCATTAGAATTTACAGTAAAATTCCACAAATTTATATAGCCGCATCTTGAAAATCTAGTATTTACAAAATTCCTTTCATTGTCACCACATGCACTTGTAATAAGTGGTCTCCCTAAGTCATTTATAAATCCACGCAAGTAAATGAATTTTTCATTCAGTTTTTCTCAAAGTAGCCATGAGAACGGAGAACATTCCCACAATCATTCATAAAACCCTTAAGCACAAACCTGGTGTCTGCTCACATGCCAGCCCAGACAAACCTTTTAGCCATCATAACACTGGCTGTCACATCAAAAACAAATATCATGTGACTTTGTCGAGTAAAGTACCCACAAGAACTTTCTGATCACCTGCTGATCAAGTCAAACTAGAGTAAATTAGATTCTTTGCACACATGATCCAGGCAAATAAATGCCTCATGCTTGGTAGATTTAAGCATTTGTACTTGTCATGTTTGGAGCATTGAATTACATTGTACTGCAAACAGCTCAGTTATTCAAATGCGGTTTAATAAGTGTGTACCCCAAAACCCTTGTTTCCAATTCGAGTGAAGCAAAATTTGTTTTATAAGCTTTAACTCCATTTGTGCCAACCTCAAAGGTCTCAGCAAAATCCATTCATTTAAAAACCCCTCATGTTCTATTGAATATTATAAACCCATTCATTTAAGAACAACCCTCATGTTCTATGGAATATCATAAAACCAGTCATTGGAGAACACCCCTCATCTTCTACCTTAGCCCTACAGGACACCCTATGACATTCAACCTGAACATATTCTCAGGAACAGACAAACTCGTTCATTTGCGAACAGATCCTACCAAGCTCGATTTTCTAGTATGAGCTCTGCAACCAGAGTGCCACTAACCATGTTATGGGACACCCCACACCTCAGGATAATATATTTTCTCCATGATAAAACCTCCCCCTAAGCACTGGGACTAAAAGACCAAGCACTGCATGATTGGGTGTCACAGAAGAGAGAGAGAGAAATTGAGAAAGGAAAGAGAAGCAGAGAAGGTGCAGTTGAAGCAGGATAGAGAAACTAAGGAAAAATGAGACAGGCAGGAAAGAATAACAGAGGAAGAACAAGACAGGCATGTAAGACTTAGCTAAGGAAGAACGGGATCAAGCCCA
Source organism: Macrobrachium nipponense (assembly GCF_015104395.2). Lineage (NCBI taxonomy): Eukaryota > Metazoa > Arthropoda > Malacostraca > Decapoda > Palaemonidae > Macrobrachium > Macrobrachium nipponense. The sequence continues at coordinate 59,354,737 of NC_087203.1, read as the reverse complement.
TGAGCTTGCCATGAGTGCCCAAGGGGGCGGTGTCCCTGTAACCACATCTCCCCAGTCCACTCCCGCTTCTGCCAACTCCATGAGACCTGGTTCGACCAAGTAGAAGAGGTCTTCAGAAGTTTCAAGCCCCTGCCTGCCGAAATATTTCTGCTCTTCCCAAAACACCTAGAGGGAAACAGCACTACCGCCTTCTGCACAGTTCCCTTAGAAAACCAGGGAGACCCTGTGGACATCCAAAAAGTCATAATTAAGGCCTATGAGAGTACCCTCGAATGATGGAAACAACATTGGAGGGGACAATCGAAGCAGTCGGGTCAAAGCTGGGCCAACTGGTCATGCCACAACTTTCCAAGCTCTTAGGCAGTGACTGAATTCCCACAAAGCTACCCCCCTGGAGGAAATAATCGTAAGTTTCCAGATCAAGGATTTTCTACATTACAGCCCTCCTGCTCTCACCACCTATTTCTGCGAAAGGAACCCTCTGACACTAGGTGAGTGCTGCCATTTGGCAGACCACTGGGACACTCACCATCAGGCATCCAGTTCTTGGCAATGTAAGATTTGTTCTTCTTCTCATTCCTCTGGCCTGCCTCAACCCAAAAATGGGCACTCTCCGATGAAGCCAGCATGTCGCTACTGTACAAAGAGTGGGCACAACACTGAACAGTGCTGCCTGAAGGCAAAAACTCAGCCCATGGCCCCCTTGAAGCGCCCAAATGGGACCTCACACAATGGAGCCACATCTGGCTCTGGGGTGAACAACAACAGGCCTGGTCCCTCTAGCTGAACAGTGCCGAGCTAAGATTATAGCAGAAATTATTGCACTGCCTGTAAAGTTTATGGGCACCCTGCCCTATGGGAAAAATGCCCTGATAAAACAGCTACAACTGTCATTGCCCTGGCAGGTACGATTCCTAAAACCTTAGGCTCTTCAGCTGAGAGCCCCATATATGTGGTACCTCCTTGAGGTGACTATCCCACACGCCAGGTCAAGGCATTCAATGACTTTGGCGTGCAACTCTCCCTGATAAGGAAAGACAAAGTCACCCATGGAGTCACCATCAACTGACATCAACATCAAGATGATTCTCCCCACCATCACATTGAGGGTCAAAAGACCTTGTAGTTCTAAAATCTGCACTCTTGCAATAGTCACTTACCTTCCTGGAGACTATGACCTCCTTCTGGGGCAGGATTTCCCACCCCCTCCTAACTTACAAAAATCCAGGGGTCCTAACCCCTCCAAAACTCAATCAGGCATAACTAAGCCTCATAATTATACCTGCTTTCAATCTATTGGTAGTGCCACTTGTGTACCCTGAGCAGTGCCATGCTCCATTCGTCCCGAATATCAAGCCCATTCCAAATCTCATTCCAGTTCCAGGCCCTGCCCAATGCCAGTGCCAAGGCACACTCTAAATCTCCATTCCAGAAATCCTTAAACCTACATCGACTTCTCTGCCAGTGCCACTTGAGTGTCGTGGATAGTGCCACGTTCTGCTCATCACAGACGTCAAAGAAATTCCAGAATTTATTCCTGTGCCTGGTCCTGCCTCAGTGCCAGTGGCAGAGCACACCATAGATCTCTATTCAAGAGATCCCAGTCTGGATCTCCTCTCTTCTCCCAACTTGGCTCCACTACCAAAGTCAGTAAGAGAGATGGATTCCCCTAAACACAGCGGAAGCTCACCACATGGCATGGCCTCGCATCCTGTGCCTGAGCTGGTCATGGTCATGTGAGCCTCTCCTGACCACAGCGACTTCTTCCTGTTTCCCAGATCTCAGCTGACCAGTCCCTGAGTAAGGAACTGCGAGAACTAGTATTAGCCCCAGTAGGCACTGCCCTTGCTCCTAGTGCCACATCACACAGCAGCCAGAACAGGTGGCACTCCAATTTCTTCCTTGGACCCAGTTCCCCTAGTTCCCATAGTCCCCCTACGATGTCAAGATACTGACCTTAGAGAAGGCCACGGATGAAAGTTCAATGGCATTGAAGCTCCAAATAACCTGAGAGTCAATAATCTCTCCTTACACTTTATCTTCTGAAGGATTCTGGTACCTCTAACCAGAGTAGGATGCCAGAGTTCTTCCCTTATTACAACTTCTTATAACTTTGTAATTTAATTTCATGTAATATTTTCGTTTACAATGTTAATTTTTTTTTTCAAATCACTCAAGTTAATATTTTCTTGCCAACTTTGCTCATTTGTGAATTCCTTTGTAAAGCATTATGACAGCTCCTCACATTACTGATTTGTCTCTACTCTTTCAACCAGCTTTCTAGCTATTGCTAATTGCTGATAGTTGCATGCAAGTGATTTTGCAACAAAGCAACAAGATCATCTCTCACAGAGGCCGCCACTAATGCAATTGTACCTGGGGAGTGTGCAACTGTTTGAGGATAACCTGAATCTGACAATGACCTTGACAAGTGGGTGCAATTATATAACAAATACTTAGGCTGAGGGCCTGCTTCAGAGTAACTGATGATGATGTATACTTGAAGGTTAGCTTAATTATATTTAACCTCACAAAATCATATTAGAAAGAACTGATAACACTCTATGGGTCTAAATGGGACATAAGGGCACAATAACACAGGTAATAATCAGCAATGGGTTATATCTGGAAGTAGGTGAACAGGTGATCAGTTTTCTGGACACATGGCATGTAGTTCACGCAGAGTTCCAGAGCACATGATGCAATCCAGAATCCACAGTGGCTCAGTGACAAGCCTGTAATGCGAGCGATTTGGATTTGAGCAGTGTTGTGTAAAACACATGGATGATGATCAAGGAAGGTGTACATACAGTACTAAGGAACTTGATCACATAAGAAATTACCTTAGTTAATAATCACTAAAAAGGAAAGCAGTTACGTTGCTGATGAAATAAGAAGGAAAGCATTAATGTTACTTCACAATGGTATGATCTTTGGCTGGTAGCCAATAACACAGTGCAATTTTAACACAGCACAGGTAAAACACTATAAAAATAGCACACCATACAATGGTAATACAATACAAAGATAAAACAATATGATCATAACACAAAACGATTATAACACAATACAATTAATACAATACAGGGATCACTCAGGAAGATTAAAAAGGAAATTAAGTCAGAGACTGAGATAAACTGTCTGTTATAACATTACAGCTTGCACATTACCTTTATTGGAGATAAGGGGCGCTGACAGGGAGGGAATATTAAATCACAACAAAAGTGAACTTTGGCTCAGCACCAGCCCTTCTCAAAGGGGACAGTAGCTCAGGAGGAGCGACTGCAAGACTAGCTCCTCTGAAAATCTAGAAGTGTCTAAGATCGTCTGCAGCATGCTCATGCCTTTTATCAGTTTGGAGAGAGTTCACTTGCATCCTGCTAGGTGGTGCTACCACGAGGTGAACCAGGCGGTCAGGGCATTCAATATGGCACCCGATTATCTCTCCTCAGTCGCATGGTGCGCTTTCTCTCTACGCCAAGTTAAGCCCCGATCACACATTCACGTATCAAGTCACACATGCCCACGCATGTACGGAAATTGGTAGTTGGAAACCACTTATGAAAGTACTATGAAAATATCCAGAAATACGTATTTATGATCGTATGCATTCAGAACAGAGTCGGGAGGTCGCTACAAACCATCTCAGCATGTGTGGGGAGCCGCGATCGCTTCGACCTGTTTAAAAGGTATGTGCCTGCTCATGCCATCTGTCATTTTGCGTTGCTCCAGATGCAGAACGTGGTGAATCCGTAGCGTGGTCGGCATTCCTTCAGGGCAGTGACGTGTGGTCCCCCTCTGCAGTTCTGATCCCACCAAGCACAACGTGGGTCCCCACGAGGTTCGGGAACATACGGAACACTAGCGCTGCTCCCCTGAGACCTATTTATGATGACTCTGGCTGAGCCGGGTGTATGAAACGCAGTGCGGGGGGTATGTGGCACCAGTTCCTCTACCAGACAGGCAGTAGCACCATCAGCGAGTTCGTCAGTAGACTACACGAAAGAAATCACGAAGAGACAGCGAAAGAGGGAAGGAGCTGAGACAGCCTCTACGAAGAGACCACCTGCTACAGGAACCCCTCCAGACACCATGGAGGAGGAGGATGTACAAGTATGGATTAATGTACAAGTATGAATGTAAACATATATATGTATATATATATATATATATATATATATATATATATACCTTATATATATTATTATATTTATATATTTATATATATTATTAATATATATATATATTAATATATTTATTAATATATATAAATATTTATTATATATTATATATAATAAATATATATATATATATATATATATATATATATATATATATATATATATATATATATATCATATATATATATATATATATATAGATATATATATTATATATATAATCAAGACCCAGCAGGAAAAATGAAAAGCAGCAGTACTTAGCGCTTTAGTGCATTCTTGATACATCTCATCAGGGTACAATATATAAAAAAATGAAAAACAGCTTCGAAATATCGAAGGTAAACATAAAAACAAAAAAAGTAAAATACAGAACAATCAAACAGCCTAGTTTAGAAGCAAATGGTACACAGCCTAGAATTACACTTAAAAGGACAACTACAAACGGAAATGGAACTGCCAAGCACATTCAATTACATAGTTACGAAGTTGTAAACAATACATTTCGTAAGCCAGTTTATCTAGTTTATATTGTCCGTTGCTAATGTTAAAAACACTGCTTGACTTATATTTTAATATACTAGATTCTATAATGTTTCTTTTAATAATATCTCTACAAAATTAAATTTCCAAAAATACACGAAAGCACTAGGTACTGCTGCTTTTCATTCTTCCTGCTGGCTCTTGATATACAATCTTCACGTGTTACTTGTGATCGTCTAACATAATTAATATTATATATATATTATTATAATATATAGTATTATATATATATATATATATTATATATATATATACTATATATATATTGCTACTTTCAAAATGCATGTTTTCCCCTCTTTGAAATGTCATGTAGATTATGCAACATTTTTTCAGATTCCTAGATAGCTTAGAATAGGTTGTTTTAAAATGTGTGTTCAGATTTCGCATAACGTGTTGTAAAAGAATATATATATAACGTAAAGAGAGAGATCCTTGTCTTTTCAAAGATGCAAATGTTTAACTTTTATGTCGACCCTTTAAGATTAGGGTCTGCGAGATCCGTTTGCTTCCCTACTCTGTCATCGCGTCTTGATAAGGGATCTCAAATCTTCACTTGTGTTTTGGAGAATCTGTCATCGTACGTGATAAGACTTCTCCGTCTCGTTCGAGTAGAGTACGTCTTTTTTTTTTTTAACAGACTGGACTCATACGCGTATATCTTTGTCAAGTCCCACGTGGGTACGTTTTGTATGTAAGATTGCATCAGATTTCCAAGCTACTGGAAGCTTTCGTGTCAAGAACATTTTTGAGACATCTGCTCTGTCATTTCCGTAAAGGAAGAGATTTTCATTCTATCTTAAGACCCCGAGGCATTAACATCTCTCTCTCTCTCGCTCTCTCTCTCTCTCTCTCTCACTCGACATCGAGATTATATTAACGTAACGTAAATTGGTCACTCGTAACTTGTAAGAATTTCATATTTGATATTTCTTAAGAGTTTTTAGTATTTAGTTTCTTTTGTGGAATCTGAACAAACATTTCGTAACGGCGCCTGGTTTTTGTGAAAGTGTAATATACAAGCTGCAGCTAAAGAAGAAAGAAATTGGTATACCAAGGTAAAGTGTGTTATATTTTTATTAGTTGCAACTAATAATGGTAGGGAGTGTGGAACTAATAATTGTTAGGAACGTGAATAACTAATAATGGATAGGGAGTGTGTTTAACTAATAACGGATAGGAATTGTGTTAGGTAAAAACTGTTGGTTACAGTGTTTTTGAGTGGAAACATTTACACTTTTACACATTGTGTATTTTATGTTTGTGTTTGTTCCATTGTTTGTGCACTTATTTCATTTTCTTATTGAAGTGTGTCTTTTTATATTATATTTTCATTTGCATTCACACTTTAATTGACTTAGTTATTTTCATTGCTTTATCATTGCACATTTATTTAAATTTAACACTTGTGAATTAATTTGCATTTACTTAGAATTCTTTTCAAGTTTTGTTGTTTAGTACTTGTGAATTAATTTCTAATTACAATTATTACTTGTGAATTAATTTCAAATTTTCAATTATTGCCTAACACTTTTGAATTTCAATTGAATTAATTTTCTTGAATTTTGTGATAAATTATTATTGATTTAATTATTACTTAATTTAATTCAAGAATTAATTAAACTTTACTTTGTTTTCAAGTAACAGTAATTTTTCCTGATATTGTGAATTTCACTTATAAATTTTGAATTTAATAATAAATTTTTGTATTTAAATAAAAATTTTTATAAGTGTTTTCTTTATCTTACACCAGTATAAGTATATATAATTATGATTCTATTTATGTTAGGTAGAAACATAGAGTGGTAATTGATTTGCTTTCCTTCAATTTTCTTGAAGTGACTTAGAACCAGGGAAGTACTTAGACTTCTGAAATCAAGGAAATACTTAGAGTTTTAAAATTATTAAGTTGAGGAAGGGTGAATTACCCTTTAAATTTGATTAATTTAATTAATTTTACAAGATTACCTCACACCTGTTTTGATGAACTTGAGTCTGATTTTCTGCAATACTGGTAAGTGTTAAAGGATCACTGTTGCCTTTAGAGTATTCAGATCGTTTAAACGTGTTTATGAGGGTTCAGGTGTCTGGCTTTTTGTGAGGTAATGTTTGATGCATGGTAACCAGATATTTGGCACTTCGTAACAATATATATATATATATATATATATATATATATATATATATATATATATGTGTGTGTGTGTGTGTGTGTGTGTGTGTGTGTTTGTGTATGTGTGTGTCAATAAACATATAATTGAAAAATAACTTTTATTCAGTAAACTAAAAACCATCAAAGTAACAAAATGAAATAAGAATAATAACACAAATAAAACATATGCAAAAAACGATATAGTTGAAAGTAACTTATATTCAAGGAAAGGAATAGAAAAGAATATGGAAAATAACATGTAATTAAACAGTAACAGTTATTCAATGAACTAAAACAAATATCAGTACCAATATGAACAGAGGATAATAACAAATAAGACATACGCAAAATAAGATATAATTTCTTCGGTTTTACGTCTGAAATGTAGTTGTTCTTTGAATTTGAATAAAAGATTAAGTTATTACCTTCACTGTTTGCTTTGATTGTTTAGTGAGTGACTGGGATTACTCTCTCTCTCTCTCTCTCTCTCTCTCTCTCTCTCTCTCTCTCTCTCTCTATTTCCTTTATCTCGTATACTGTTTCTCTATCTATTAATCTATCTTTCCTTCTGTCTAACTTTTTAATACCTCTTTGTCAAGACATTGGGCGTATGTTTCGTTAGATACGAATTGACCGGAAATTATTTGGTACATTTGCGGACGGGGTCGTTACCACTGAAAGTTATTATTATTATTATTATTATTATTATTATTATTATTATTATTATTATTATTATTATTATTATTATTATTATAGCTGAAATAGAAGGCAATGGAGGTGTTTAACTAATTATTGAACATGTGTTGGTCGTAATGATTCTATTTTGCGAATTATTTGTGGCGGTCTTAATGGGTCTGACGACAAAAATAAAATAAATATATTGATAAACAAATACATAAATAAACGAATATATTTAATAAATATACGTCCTGTAGGCGGTGAATGGAACTGCAATTACACGTGTTCAGCACGGCCCTTTTGTACCTAACGTATACCCGCCGGCGTACGTTGGATTAACATGAGGACGTCGTGTGAGATCGTTACACATATGGTATACTTACGTGGGTGTTACTTGCTCGGCCACGCACTACTTGTGGGCTGTAGCCTATTGTCGTAGCAGTTAACGAAAGCGTCCCGTCAATCTTGCGCACTCCGTAGGCTTCTTACGCATTACTTCGTACTTACGGTATGGCGTCGTTATGTTGACCTACGGCTATCGGCCTGTGACACGTATCCACTTGTTCGCACCGAAGCAACGTCCGGCCACCCGCCCTTCCCCCGCCCCGCGCGGCCTGCCCGCCACCCCGTTCTGCCACGGTTTCCACATGCGTTGGGTCTTGATACATGAATGTGTGAACTTAGCTTTAATCTGCAAGGAGAGGCCACAGCAGTCAAATGGACAAGAGGTTGTTTAAAGTTAATCCCATAAAGGAATTGGAGTGTGAGTATTTAATTATGAATAAAATTTACTTTGTGATTACTTTTATTTCCTTCTGGGTTCCGCTAATGTTAGGTTACTTTGAATCGGAAATGGTGTAAACTTATTACGATATATATATATATATATATATATATATATATATATATATATATATATATATATATTTGTGTGTGTTTGTGTGAGCGCATTTGGGAGAGAGAGAAAAACGCAATGGTTCCCTTTTTATACTTTTATTAATTAATAGTCCTTTACTCATTTGGCAAATGTAACTACACTGAGTGCACGTCTGTCTTAGTATGTTTTGAGAGAGAGAGAGAGAGATGTTACTACTTGTAAAAATTTTACCATGTATTGAAAAACTTATTTACATCATTTATGTATTATTTGTATGTGTATGTGTGTGCGTTTGAGAGAGAGACAAAGACAGAGACGTAGATAGATAGGCAACAGTCATTACCGTGATTGCGTGATTTCTTTACATTCTCTACCAATAGAATTTCTAATTAACGGCAAATGTAGTAGTTCCCTAACACCAACTCACTTAATCAGTATTAATAATGAAACACTCTTGCGTTTATTTATTTACGACGAACTTCATTTGCAAGTCTTCTGGTTTAATATGAAATTCTACAGGGGCTTAAGGACACGTTCAGCCTCTCTCTTGATTAGTAAACTTTTCTTCCTGTGAGAGAGAGAGAGAGAGAGAGTTCAAAAGGCGCGGTGAAGAAGAGAGAGTTAGTTATGGCAAGGAGTTATGGGATGGGAGAGAAAGGAAGTACATCTCGTGCCGAGGAGAGAGAGAGAGATAACGACGAAGGATTATCCAGAACAGCCCCTTTTCGTTTCCCAAATTGTTTTGTTAATAATTATCGTCTTTGTGACTTGGAACTATATAAGCCCGGGGCCATCCGAATCTGATGATTGAAGAACGAAAGAGCATTGTCGAATTACTGGGAATCTTATGGGGAATTCGAACGCTCTTGTGTTGGAAGAGGTTTTAACGGCAAAAATACATCGTTATATCTAGATGCAATTCCTTCCATGACCTCTGGCAGTCACCAATTTCCGACTCGTGTAATGGGTTTTCCTGGCTGTTAGTGTCCTTCCCGTAAGCCCGCGACTTTATAAACTTATAAATACATACATGCATACATACATACATACATGCATATACACACACACACACACACACACACACATATATATATATATATATATATATATATATATATATATATATATATATATATATATATATATATATATATATATGAAAGAGAGAGACCCTTTTCACCTCTTTAAGATGCATTTTGAAAATATTGTAATTAATAAGACGAAAATGGTCAAAATTCATACCTGGTACTTTGCATATGGACATCCCGTTTCTGTGCTTTGCACCCAACACACACACACACACACACTATATGATATATATATATATATATATATATATATATATATATATATATATACGTGTATACATGCGTGACTGTATGATTGCATTTATACCAATAATGTTGATTACCATACCTTTTAAAAACAAATATTATTATTTGCTGCACTGAGCTCTCAATTCCGCTTTCCTTGGCTATTTTGGCTTCGTCCTCGATCGGAAAACTTAATATTTCCTAAGTAAATATATGAAGGACATTTTATTTGTTAACGTGTGGAAACTCGTTCTCACATCCACGTGCCCCCTAGTGGGGGTAGTGCCGTCAATGCACTTCATGCGGTGCAATGTCGGCATTACTTAAGGTTCTTTGCAGCGTCCCTTCGGCCCCTAGCTGCAACATTGATTCGTAGTGCAACTGCGAGGCTTTCCTCCTGTTACATCTTTCAAACCTTTTCACTGTCAATTTCCGTTTCGCGCTGAATGGCCTTAGATGCCCCAGTGCTTGGCATTATGCCTAAAACCTATAAAATCAAAATCTATAAAATCAAATCACATCCACGTGAAACCAGTTTTGACATTAGCATTCAGACACCAAGAGAATAAGAATTTATATCAGCTTGTTTGTACGCATACTTACCTAGATCAGGAAAGTGGCCATACAGTGTCATCTTCACTGAGTTGGAGAAGGAAGACTGTTGGTCACGATTGCTACAACTTAAGTAAATTTTGCCACATGGAGTTCTTAGGCCCAGCGCTCCCAGAATTTTGAGAGTACACGTCCTTCACGAAGTAACTAAATAGAGATAATTTTCCCTGGCTTCTGCTGGCCTTGGTCCAGTGTCTCTGGAGATAAGAAGCTTAATAAACTTAAGGTACATTCAGAGGTATTTTTAATCCAAATACCTCCAAAATAACTCGAAGAAATTTAAATATCTTTTTGAATGCCCGTCCTGCTTTCTCATAAAAATATTTTCTTAGTACCAGGTAAACATTTTATAATACACATACACAGCGCATTTCCTTCATCAACCCATCTCTGCCTGCACTCGTTATCACCGTGCATCTAATGAGAAGAATGTGTATTGGTATTCTCGTATCTGAAATCTGTAAATGTTACGATGCTGCGAAACAAATTAGTTACGTGAATTCTTGCCTTTTTTTTTTATTGCAATGAGATTGTGTTTGCACGTGTGTATGTGAAAGCTTTCAATGAGCACTGTAGTACCAGTTTATAGTGTAAAGTCAGTCAGCGAAACAGTGTAATTATGCATTGAAGTGGGAGTTCAAGTCTCTTTTGAAAATTGAGTCCACTGAGGCCCAGTTTTGATTCTGACAAGGTCATGTTGTTTGTTTTTGTCTCTGTGTATGTTAGGAGGACAATTGCCCATCCAAGTTATTGGTGAATTTTTGTGAAAATAGATTAGATTTGGGTTAACGAGAATTCTTGATATAGATGTTTGGCGGAGGTTTGCGGTCTCCTAACGCTTTTGTTTGAAGTTGCAGTTCTCAGTCTAGTCTTGGACAAAATAGCTCTTGATATCCGGAAAGCTGGAACAGTGTGATGGATGTTTGTAGGCGGAGAAATAAGGAAAAGTGGAAAAAATGAGCAGTAGAAATCTTTATGGGTGGTCGACCACTTTTCAGGTATCACGTGGCATTTAGTGGTATTGAGTTGAACAAGCTCTTCCAGTTGCCTTGTTTCTTAACGCCTTCCCAACTTCTCTAGAGAGCTGTGCAGGATTGATCTCGTCCTTCCTGAGAAATGTGGCTGCCTTAATGAATATTCTATTGTTCTTATTCTTTATCATGATATTCGAACCATTTTCCGAAACTTCTGGATTGTCTCGGTCGTTCAACGAAAGGAAAGGGCTGGTTAACTGTATCTTTACCGGCCTTACATTTCACTTACATTTTTTGTTCTCATCCTCTTGTACTCTTGTAACGTGTTAATCTTGTTTGGAGTTATTAGTGTAAATCTGAACAGCATCTCTGACGGGGGCCAGATGAAACTTGGTGCGGTTTAGCACTAACGAGGGAAGTTTTCCTCTTGTTTCCCCTCTTTAATGCTTATTAGAAGCGCTTAAGAGTATATCGCTTGTCAGTCTCTCTCTCGACTGTATCACGTTGTTAGGAATATATAAGACAGACCATAAAAATGTCAGAGGCCCTACAACAACTGTTTTCATTTCTACAGGCCTAACTTGCTGCCCTCCCCCTTTGTAAGCATACGATCAATTTTATTTTAGGCAACCATTTAGAATTATTTCTAACATTATTCTTAATTTCCGGATGTTTTTCTTAGATACCGGATATGCTTCTACACCTAAAGGTTTAGAGAGGATAGAACGCTCTTCCAGAAAGATTGCACTTGACTCCAGACAGGATGGAATCTTATTTGAAATGCAATTGTCTTATGTCCTGAACTCTTCGAATTCAGATTCAGTCAAGATGGGGATAAATTTTCCAGCTTAATGGCCTTTTTCGTTAGAGTTCTTAGGCAGCTTAGACTGCACGATAAAGATAACATGTTCCCTTTTTATGATGGAATTAGTTGTATGTAAACCAGGTGACTTCGGTCAAATGTGTCACTTACGAGTTGAGTTCGAACCATAAAGTTAGCAATCTTGTATGAGACTTTGTCGGGAGCTCAAACCTTTCCTAGTAGTCTCGTCTAAAACTTCTTGTTATGCTATTAATCCAACATAAATGGAAGGTCACCCCACTTCCTTGGTAATCCTGTACAAAACGCTGAAGAGTTCATGTAGCTGCCTTTGTTTTGTTCTAGGAACTGAATAAAAACTAGTGTAACATTATTTCGTTGAAGTTTTGATTTAAAATAGAATTTATTTTTATGATATAAAATTGTTTGATATAAACGTTGTAAAACATGGTTTTTAATTAAAGTCAAAAGTTACCAAAATAATGGAAAGATTTTATTTTTAAATAAACGAACTTGATCAAATCTAGGTGTATTGGTGCGAATTAATGCATCAAATAATTTTTTTCATCATTAGTGTCTAAAGCTTTGTCAATGTTTATGTTGAAATAAGTTTGTCCTTTTTGTGAAACACAGTAGCCATATGCTTTCAGTCTTTTGCTAGTCATTATTACATTGAGGTGTTCTGTATATCGAAAATATTCCCAGAACAGAACTTCAGTGAGTAAAATCAGTTATATAATTTTATACAATGGTTCGACATGCCCCATTTAGTGTCTTAATTATTATGAAGTTAATGGTAATAGTAATTGTTGCTAACATTCTTAGATCCATTGATAGCGTATGGTGTGACTTTAGAATTTTGTAAACTACAAGAAAAATAGAAAAATATACAACCACCAATTATGTTAAATCGACGAAATTCATTCGTTGTTTTAGTTAGGAGTACAGAAAACGAGGATATATTATATAAACAGTCATAACTTTGACTTTTCCAAAAATCCACGTTACGTATATTATACCTCTCTCTCTCTCTCTCTCTCTCTCTCTCCTCTCTCTCTCTCTCTCTCTCTCTTTTCTTTTGAGCGTATGTAGAGGCCGATAGGACAGCAAGCTGATGTCCATAACCATCCCCGCCTTAATGAATCTGGATTTTTTCTTATTCTCTAATAATAGAGATGCTTTAATATTATCAGTTACTCTGACATCATTATTTGCTATTGGTCTGATTGTATGAATTACATTTATATTTTGTAATAGCATTGAATAATCATTTGCGTCTACTTTACGGGCTTTCATGAAGAATGAAAATCTGTGCTGACTTAATATGTCTTCAGCAGTGCGTCTACCGATAGGCTTTTGTCACTGAAGGAAAGATTCGAACCCGTTGACTTGTCCATTACTGACATTACCAAGTTGACGCCGCTATCGATCCGTCCATGGGGGAATGTCCAAGTTGTTATTCAGTAGAATTTGTGCACCAATGCTTTGGTGAACGGCTCCCAAACAAAGAGAGGGGGAAGGGCGAACTTTCTCCTAACTGAGAAAATGGTTTACTAAGTGGGAAATGTATCCCCTTTTTGTGGCTCTCTGTTTGCCGGATGTAAATGACAGCGAAGTCGGCGTCTAGCGGGACAACTTCACTTTGTTTTCTCTTCTGTGACTAAATAAGAACTTGAATGCATAATAGCTACTGTTACATTATGAATATTCAACGCTATTAAGAGGCGTTGAGACAGAGAGAGCGAATGAGAAAGAGGAAGAGAGGGCTGTGAAATGCTCATAATTTTCCCCAGTTTGTTTAAGGTTGCGACATAATTTCTGCCGAAGGGATGTCAAAATCGATTAGTATTTTAATTATAGAGGATAGCTCCCAGAACTTCTCGCATTCAGGAGAATTTTGGGATGCCAGTTTCTCTTATACTGGTAAGCTTCATTTTTGCTTATACTGTCACAAATGTGTTTTGTACGTTATCTTTATTTACCTTAACTTATTAGTGGATAGGGGAAACAGTTATTGTAAAAACTAGTTTTGTTTTGCGTAGATTTATTCTTGATTTGTCTGTTTCATCACGTAGTACTTTTGAATTAAGGTAGCGTATGAGAAGCTCACAAATTTAGACTTCAGCCAGCTTCCTCTCTCTCTCTCTCTCTCTCTCTCTCTCTCTCTCTCTCTCTCTCTCTCTCTCTCTTTTAGTTTTTTAGTGGAAATCTCCCTTCAAAACTGAAAAGTCTTTAAAAGGTACAGACTTGAGATGCACAATGTTTGTGATGCATTTCGTAATTTTTCCCCTTCAGAATTGTTGTCGAATTCAACAGAATTTTCTTCAGGGGTCACATTACTGGAAACTTTATGTTTCTGTATTTGTTAGTATTTTTATACTGTATTTTCGGCATCATTTCTCACATAATCTGAGACATCAAGCATTCTATGGTTTTTGTACTTTTAAACTGATGGTAGCACATTAAACTGATGATAAATCCCCTGTTGGATGGATGAATTTACTCATTAAAGACCACAGGAGAGGGATTAATAGAATTAAAATTAAAAATCCAGAAAACGGAAAAATGAATGAAGTGTGATTAATATATTTTAAAAAAGATATGAAACTCTCGAGTATTTTTTATTTCATGTATATTGTAAAACCAATATGTAGATATTATTTAAGATGGGTAAATGTTTGGTCGACCCCTTCCGGTAGAAAACCTTTCCTGTACTGTGTGGGAACTATGCTTTAGATTTCTATGACTTCCGATATTCAGCATTCTTTTGTACTATGTTATTTTATCGTGGTTAACGTGAACTGTATATTTAGGTGCTAACGTCCAGCATAATTACTATTATACATTTTAAGATACTTTGAAAATCATGATTTATTATTGTGCCGCTCTGTTGCTTGCATGATATTTTTCAACTTGGTGAATAGAAGTGTAGCATCATACTTATATTTCATACTAAACTATCATTAAAATTTCCAACTTCACAGCTGTTGTTCTGCTCAGTACAAGCAGTTTATACTATAAGCAGAAAGATTATGTGCTTGGGAAAGTCGTCATTTTGATCAGAGATGATAATTCTCTAAAACACAAGGATTATTTTACGGTCACTAGGCATTTGTTTTGTATGTAGTAATACATTTTTGATAAGAAAACTTTTAATATTGTGTCTCTTAAATAACACTAAAACGTATGGGATTCATGCAGCTGTGTTAAGTGACAATAAAAATTGTGGGATTCATGCAACTTTGTTAAGTGAGTGAAAAGTATTGGTTTCATGCGACTGTGTTAAATGACATTTAAAAGTCCGCGATTTTAAATGACAATGAAAATTGTAGGATTCATTCAAATGTGTTAAATGACATTCACAAGTGTGAGATTCATTTGGCTGTGTTAGGTGACATTGTTAAGTATGATATTGGTAAAGCTTTGTTAAACAACAATGAAAACTGTGGGATTCATGCAACTGTGTTAAGTGACACTGAAGATTGTAAAATTCATGAAACTGTGTTAAGTGACACTTGAAACTTGTGGGATTCGTGCAACTGTGTTAAACGACACTGAAAAGTGTAGGATTCATGCAGCTGTGTTAAGTGACAATGCAATTTGTGGGGTTAAGTGACACTGAAAAGTGTGGGATTTATGCAATTGTGTTAGTGACACTGAAAAGTGTAGGATTCATGCAACTGTTTTAAGTGACATACAAAAGTGTGGGATTAATGCAACTGTTTTAAGTGACATGAAAAATATTAGGGTACCTTCAACTGTGTTAAGTGACACTGAAAAGTGTTGGATTCATGAAACTGTGTTAAATGTCACTGAAAAATCTGGGATTCATGCAAATGTGTTAAGTGAAACCGAAAACTGTGGCGTTCATGCAACTGTGTTAAATGACACTGAAAAGTTTGGGATTCATAAAACTGTTAAGTGACAGTGAAAAGTGCAGGATTCATTAACTGTTAAATGGTATTGAAAAGTGTGCGAGTCATGCAACTTTGTTAAATGGTATTTAAAAATGTGAGAGTATGTGTCTTTGTTGAATGGCTTAAAAAGTGCAGGATTCATGCAAGTGTGTTAAATGGTATTGAAAACTGTAATATTCATATTTTTGTGGTAAATGTTATTGAAAAAATTGGACTCATGAACTTTTGGTACTTTGCATTGAATATTGTAAGGTCAAAGACCTCGGGTAAGTGACAGTTTTAAATCGTGATCTTATTGCGAATGTGTTTCAGCATGTTAATAGACAGAGTTTCAAGTTTTTTTCAATCATCAAACCTACTGACAGGTCCCATTCATTCTAATCATGCATTCGCTTGCCAACGATTCTTCTCCCCATATATCATCTAATTATTCACCAGATCCTATTTCAGTAGTTCAGTCCCAGCCTTCCTTAATTAATATTATGTGTTGTTGATAATGTAAATATCGTTAGTATGTGAAAATACCACAATTTAAAAAATAATTGTAAGTGAGTAAGAGAAAAAGTATTCTTCCGCATTGAACTCTTCTTGTAACTTCCCAGTGTGTCGTCGTTTGTCGTGGGCTGCTCTCTGATGTTTCACAGAGTTCTCAAAGCAGCTCCTTCGGACTGACGCGGGATCTGTTTGCTCTTTTTCAGAATTTTATTGTCCAGTTTTACATCATTCTTCTCTTCAGAGCTAAATCAAATATCATTGGCGCAGGCCGTCCTTTAGAATAAAATGAAAAAAGTAGAAAGACTCAAATTCTCTCCCGCCTCTCTGATCTCCATTACCTCTAAGGAGTTTTAGACGGCGAGTCTAGCTCTTAACTGTTTAGCATAATTTTTGTGCTGAAGGAATGAGAATAATGAATGAGGACTGAGAAAGAAGGGGAAAACACTAGGAATGAATGATAAATGAGAGGTAAAGGGAAGAAAATTGTTACTTGACGGAATTTAAATATATAATTTGATTTAATGCGCGCTGTTGCGTCCAAATTATAAATATTTCATTAGTATGAATCTTTCAGACGATTAACGGGTAGATGGAATGGTGACCTACTTAACCATTACTGTGTATGTGGACTTCCAAAGTCATTGCAATGCTGGAGAGACAGTATACAATGCAATTTTCTTTATTGCGGTGAAGATCAGCTCTGTGGTGGTAGATAAAAATAAATAGAACGCAAATTTTGCATTAATAAACTATAATAACAACCTGAAAGAACTTTAACAATGAAATTCTGAGGAAAAACAACCAATATTGATAACTTTCATCTTTTTTGCTCTAGAACGAAGTAAAAAGAGGCATATGATAATATCGTGACAAATTTTATAACTCGTAGCGTGCTGAGGAAAAACATTTGCTAATAGACTAAACTTGAATAGATTTGACATTTAACTTCGTAAACGCAAACCATCGACTAAAAATATCGATTCGGCTCACATCAGAGCGGAGTTTCTGGAGGCATAGAATCTCAGCCAAGATCATTCTGGAATGAACGTGGATATGCAATTTCCCTTTTTCCAACAGCCACAATTAAGATTGTCAGGATGACAGTAATATGGGACTGGTTTTAATGGTAACAGTTTTAAAGATCCTGTTTCTTTTTCTTCTTTTCTTTCCACTTATTTGTTTATATTGTTATAAAATATTCATTTAACTACTTGAATTCAAGAATAGATTTCTTTGAAGTTTTACTTCTTTGTGTGATTATATTTTGGCTTCTGTTTTCTTTTGAAGTTCGCATTCTCACAGAAAAAGGATACATAGAAATTTTCTTCTTTGTAAAACCAAGAGGATAAGCGATAAATAAGAATTAATAAATGTTCATTACATGTTTTAATAACCACCTTGAAAAGCTCCAATCTCAGTCAACTCAAAACATCCATGAATAAGGGTTGTTGGCAGATAAAACAATTCAAATGAACTTAAGGTTTTTTCCTTTTTTCTTATTATTACCCATCATATATTTACCTTTTTTATAATATATAAAACCAATTATAATCTCACCCGCGAATGTGGTGAAAGAGTGCTTAGGGTCTAGTGAATAATTTACGGCCACGGGGAAACGGGACCGTATTTATCAAGAGTCTTTTTGAATTATGCATGTAACAGCGACGTGTCCGTATGTGCGCGGTTTATTAATGAGCTTTCGCTTCCTTTGAAGGAAGCTCCCTTTTAATATACCTGCTTTTGGAGGTATCCGGATATATTTTCTATTTGGAAAGCGTTGGTGGCTTCAAGTATTTTTCTATGGCGTACAACAAAGTAGGAAATAACTGACGTCCAGAATTTATCTATTTTCAATGTTATGGACGTTAATGGACTCACATCTTCATAATTTGCGTTGGTGATTTTTTTTTATCATCTAAAGCCGATACTCTAAATAAGGACACCCATTATTTTGAAATCCTTTTTTTTTTTTATTTGCTAACATTCTTCCCAGTGACAACTTTCTGTCAACAATTTTCTTCCGTTTTGTGTGTGTGTGCGCGCGCGCGTGTGCACACTTGCGTGTGCGATTGCGTGCGCGCTTGAGTGTGTGATGCGCAGTTCATAATCAATCGTTATTTTTAGTCCAAAGTTAAGAAAAATGCTTCTGATAGTCGCACATTACTTTTGTTGCGCAGCATATTATTCACATCGTTATTGCTGTTTTATTAAGTAAATGTGTATTTTTTCTACTTTTATTTGATAGCCATTTACGTCCGTTTTAATTCGTGGTAGGTTGTTTTGACCGCAAGCGTTAAGGTTTGTACCGAGTTAGTTTTCAACTGGCGACCTGCTATCCATTAGTAATTCAAGTATCTACTGCATTTTCTGCCTTACTTGGCATATTACATATGTCCACGGAAAGGCAAAGCAAATTAATCCAATAAATTATTACTTAAAGAAATTAACCCAGGAGACACACGTAAGAACATACACACACATATATATATATATATATATATATATATATATATATATATATATATATATATATATATATATATTCCTATCTCATTCGAGCTACAAATGTCCTTTAATATCTAATTCGCTCTACCTCGGAATTGATATATTTTCATATATGTACCTAAGGGGAATTTTTAGTTGATAATAATTTCGTCCCTCCATGGGTGGGATCGAACCACCGTCCAGTGGACGGGAAACGAAGTCAGAACGGCGGTTCGATCCCAGCGGGGGGACGAAATTATTTTCAACTAAAAATTCCCCTTCGGTACATATATGCAAAATATATCAATTCCGAGGTAGAGCAAATTAGATATTAAAGAACATTTGTAGCTTGAATGATTTATATGAATCACGGTGATGTGATAAGTAGTTCATATATATTATATATATATCTATATATATAATGATATAGATATATATATTATATACTATTATATATTAATTCTATATATAAATAATACTTATATATAATTATATATATATATGCATTTTTTAGGCCTACAAATATCCGTTAATTAACAATCTAATGCGCTCTACCTTGCAATTAGTGTATTGTCATATATGTTAACTGAAGGTGAATTTTTTAGTTGATAATAATTTTGCCTTCTCGTGGATTCGAACCAGCACACAGAGGAGAAATCGGGACTTCAATGACGCCTAAACCGACCAGGCCAACAAGTGAGGTATAAGTTGATATCGATTCCGACTGGGTTAACATGGCAGAAGTGGGTGGATATCGATTCTACCTACAAATACCTGAGTTCAACAGTGATTTGTAAGGTCGTAATCGATATCGCTTATACCTCACTTGTTGGCTTGGTCAACTCCTGATTTATCCTCTGTGTGCAAGTTCCGTTAAACGAGAGGAATGAAATTATTTTCAACTAAAAATTTCCCCTTCTGTCAATATATATGAAAATATATTAATTCCAAGGTAGAGCGAATTGGATATTTAGGGTGGCCAGGCGTCCTGCTTTAGGAAGGACAGTCCTGTTTTTGACCATTATGTCCTCTTTCCTTTCACCTTAAGAAGGACGCTAATTTGCCCTGATTTTTGGGTCTGTCTAAAAAAAATATATTAATACTAAAAATATAAATAAATACATATTCTAAAACAGTGAGAACTGATGGTCAAAATAACCGTTGATTTTCTTTTTTTTTTTTTTTTTACTTTAGGCCAATAATTTTACATAGTGGCTGTTGGCTCAGTTAGGAACACTAGGCATGGAGCCGCATTATAATTGTATCTGCCCAGCCAGGTACAAAAGACTTCTAGTCAACAGAAAACTCGTAAGCTTGTCGCACACTGAGCCCGAACGGACGCGCCGAACCCGGCAGAACCGAAACGTCCGATAGAAATCGAAAGCATGCATTCTTACCTGACTGCGCACACTGGGACAGAACAGAACGGAACCGACGCGCCAGAACAGAACGGAACCGAACGCAGTATTCTTTGAAAGATTATTTACAGTGAGAAGTGACCCTTAATCCCAAGGTGTGCCTCATCCCATCCTCCCATCCCTAAACTAGTGACGACCTCTGATACGCCGGTTAATCTTAACCTCGCCCTTTGCCATTTCTCCCCCCATATCCTTTCCTCCCTACCCTCCCGTACCTGCCAAATCTATACCTTTCACACCTTCATTCTCTCTTAATTTGACAGCCAACCTCACGTGAAGAATCCGTGCTGGCCCTCTACCACCATGGGGAGCCCTCAAAAGGTATGGTCAAAACAACTGAACCCTTTCACGGAATTTCGGACGAAGTACGGATGACCAGGAAATCGGGAATGATGATAATTTTAAAGAATATGAATCCAAGACACAGACGAAAAAAAGAAAAAAAAAATTAGAAGAAGGCAGAAGGATAACATTGCTGAGAAAATTAACGAGATTAGAAATGGTGAAATTGTAATAAATAACTGTATTAAAGAGAATAGGTGAAAATGGGAATGATTCAATTAATAGTTCAAATAGCGATTCAATAGCAAATGTTGACAACTTAACATCATTGGATTGTCAACTCCACTCTACTTCCCACGAGTTACACTGGAAATGGAAAAGATAAAGAAAAGTGGATATCTGAAGTGTATAATAAGGGGCACTCAATTAAAGCTTGCCCAGGGAAAAAGGGCCTCCAATAGTGCTAGTAAGTGCAAAAGAAACTTTACAATGCTAACAACTACGGACATAAAGGGAGTAGTGTTATATCAACCTGAACGTAAAGAAAGACAAAAAAAAGTTATTATACTAGATGTTAATCCAAGCTATATGACACTGGAACGAGTGCAAGAAGCATGCCCTGCTATCAGTGGACTTGCATGGAAAATAAATGGAGGCAGAAACAAAAAAAACAAAAACCAACAGGTGAAATAATAGGGTGGTGGAAAGGAGAACAATCCCAGACCCATCTGATAATTCCAATAGGCAAAATAATAATGTGCAGGGAATAGTTCAATTCTGTGTAGAAACTAAAATCCCCCCCCTCCCCACCCCCTTTAAGGATCAGAGAATATGTGCAGAGACCTATTTTGTGTGGAAAGTGCTCTAGGGGGTGGTGGAATCATGGTAGGGATAAGTGTAAGAGTCCTGCTAGATGCAGATTTTGTGCCCAAAAACCATGAGTCAGCCACATGCCGAGCTCTTATCAATGCTGGGAATGAGATCACACCTTTATGTTGCAACTGTGGAGGCAGTCACAATGCAAACTCTAGCCAATGCACTAAGCACCCTAAAGTTGCTCAAGCCTCTGAAGCCCATAGTGCAGCAACTGGCAGGGAAGAACAGGAAGCATCTCAGGGCCTCAGTAGGACATGCTCTTCCTAGTAATGGGAGTCCAATGTGTAGGGAAAATTTCCCACCCCTGCCTAGTAGGGCATGGAATACTACAGTAGCTACAACACCAGACCAGGAACAGAGGTTAGTCCCTTGATGGCATAAATAATAGGCTCAATGACTATATAGAGGCAGGCAGAAGAGAAAATGAAAGTCTCAGAACAACTTTACAAATCTTAAGTGAACAGCTGGTAGAACAGAGTAAAATACTAGGTAAACTGGTCTCAGAAAAGGAAAAGGCACCATTAAAGAACCACGAACAGATGAGACAAACAGGAGATTAAGCAACTGACAGGAAGGAACAAAAAACTAAGAGAGGAGAATACTAAGCTACACTGAAATTAAATTAACAAGCTAGAGCAAGAGATTACATCACTCAGGGACAAACCAGCAATCGTGGATGGTACCTCAAACAATAAGGATGTCTTAGATTACTCAGGCTACAAGACAGTGTCACCTCTATCAACTGTGAAAACATTCATACAAAGATAGCTTTGCCAAGGATATATCAGCAAAAAAGATCAAGGAAATACTCACAAAAGTATAGGTCAAGAAAATAGCTCTGAAACACCAGCAATGATAACAAAAGTGGCAGTAGCTGCCCACAGAAGTAATATGGAAATGAGAGAATTAATTAGAGAAATGATAAAAGACACTAACTCTGAGAATGAACAAGATGGACCCTCTCAAGATCTGTAGTTGGAATACAAACAGTCTGGCAAATAGACTAATTGAAATAAACAACAATTTGCTCTTGAAAATCAGGTGGACATCATATGTCTGCAGGAAACGAGCACATGCCCACAGATTATATAGCCATTCCAGGGTACCACTTTGTCTCAAAGATAGTGTCCAAGCCAACAGGACGGATGGCAAAACAGTAATGAGTAGAGGGCTAATAACATACTACAGAAAGAACCTAGCTGTGAGAAAATGTACAAACCCAAGCTAGGTGCAAACACGGACTGCCTTACCATAGGCATGCATGATAAAAGTGGAAGACAGCTATTCCGAGTGTGCAACACATATTCCCCAGCACAGGCCCTGGACATTGATAGTAATAACCTACTAGCACAGGATAATCCCCTGTTAATAGTGGGTGATCTTAATGCAGTACATCCAAAGTTAGGCTCTGCAACAGGGAGGAGAAATGTAAATGGCATACATCTACACAAATATCTCATGAGCAGAGAAAACAATATAAGAATTCTAAATGATGCAGAAGCAACACATATTAAAGGAAACAAGCTTG
This sequence comes from Macrobrachium nipponense, assembly GCF_015104395.2. NCBI lineage: Eukaryota > Metazoa > Arthropoda > Malacostraca > Decapoda > Palaemonidae > Macrobrachium > Macrobrachium nipponense. The sequence goes on along the minus strand of NC_087203.1, from coordinate 59,331,593 downwards.
ACTACATTTGTATAGTTGGCGATTCAGATGTACAACACAACTGTGAGGTAGTAGATATCTAACATCAGACCACTTTGGTATCTATCTGAGATGTATTGAACAAGACTTTTAAGAGAAAGATCACAGCACGAAAGAAAATCAATGTACCAAAAAAATGGGAAGACAGCATCAGAGAAAGTATGGATGTTTTGGCATGATGGCTATGAAGCTAGGAGCAGTGACCAGTATAATGATGATATTATACAAAAGCTAGAAGAGGAAGTGCTAAACCGCCACAATCAGCATAGCAGGAGGAAGAACCACAGAAACCACTAACAAGCTGTATAATGCAGATGATGCAGTGAAGAGAATCAACAGCAGTTATAGGAAAGCAAAGAAGAAGTGGATGAATAACCCCAGCCCAGAAAACCTAACAATATATAGAAGAATGGAGAAACAAGTGCAAGATGTTAAAAAGAACTCTAGAGAGAAGTACTGGAATAAGTTTATGCAAGGCATCAATGAAAAAACACCTCCTTGTGAGGTTGCAAGGAGAGTGAGGATAGCCCAAGGGAAGAAAAACAGAGAACCGCTCCATCCCAACCCAAGAGAAAGAGCAAATGAACTTATGACAAAGTGGGCATCTGATGCTAGCAATGATGCACTACCCATCAAGGTTAGAGTGGCAGTTGAGAAGAGGGTAAGGAAGAAAATAAAGAAGTTAAGGGAAGCACTTAAGAAGGCAGGGAAGTGTGATGACAAACTCTTCACAGAGCAAGAACTGCAAGAAACTCTGAAGAGTGGGAGTCTACTGCCACCGGGATTAGATGGGATTACATATAATGCTATCAGGTTCCTCACAACAGTGAGTGGAAATCCAGTTCTGCAAACTTTACAACATGATATGGTCAGGACAGCCCATACCCAAAGCATGGAAGAAGTCGCTCATAATACCAGTGCCCCAAAACCAGGAAAGCCAGGTGAATTTCGACCTATTTCATTGACATCATGTCTGTGCAAGGTATTTGAAAGATGCTATTAAATAGGCTCAATTTCTTTATTAGGAAAAAGCTCTCAAAGAATTTATATGGCTACATACCTGGGAGGAGCACACACCACTGTATACATAGAGTAAGTGCAGCCTTAGGGTTAAAATACACAGTGTTCATAGATCTAAAGGGAGTGCCTTTGATAGGGCTAGCCATATAATTATTTTGACGAGAGGTTGGCAGAAATGATAGAAGGAAGACTCCTACAGCTCATAATGGATTACCTAACAGATAGAATCAGTTGTGTCTACTTTGAAGGTGTACTATCAAGATGGGAAAAAATGGAGTTGGGTACCCCTCAAGGAGGTGTTCTATCACCCACTCTTTTTAATATTCTAATGAATGTACTAGGAAAAATTAATATACCAGGAATCATAATAACCATATATGCAGATGACATAGTAGTACAAGCTAGCACAGATAAGAGAATAAACAGGCATTAAGGCATGCACATCATTATGTAACAGCATAGGATTAGTCATATCACCTGAAAAGACTAAGATGATAGCAAGGGGTACACGCAACCCCTTGATACTGCACATACAAGGGCAGAGAATAGAGAAGGTAGCGCAGCACAAGTACATGGGTGTCATACTTAATAACAGGTGTCATAAATTGTATGAAGTTAAGAGAATAGTACAGGCTTCAGCAGCAAGGTTACGCCTTCTTTGGAAAGTAGCATGTGGCTCTGTGGGTGCAAGTGTACCTATGGTGAAGCGACTTTATACAATCTATGATAAGATCAATAATTGACTACAGTAGTAGCATGTTGCTGCCGCTGAGGAAGAGCTATATTGGTATCCTAGAAAATCATCCAGAACAGGCAGCAGAAGTATAATAGGGGCACCTAAAGTGTCAGGCAAGAAATATTGAGGAATGAGGCAGGTCTGCATCCAATACATTACAGAATAGCAAGAACAGCAATCATCCAGTTGTATAGGTCCATCATGACGGATGATGATGGATTAACAAGAGATACTCTAATTCACAGCTATCCTAGAAGATTAAAGAATGGGTTGGGTTTACTGCAGCAAGACAATTAATAGAGCATTCTAGCATGAAAGAATACTTAGATGTAACCAAGATAGATGTAAAAGACATCCCCCATGGAGCATACCAGAGACTGAGGTATTGCTATCAGCTTTAAAAGGGAAAAGGAAGAGATGAATCCTGCATTGCTGAAGGATGACTATTTCCAGAGGCTGGACAGTATTCAGGGGAGCGGGTACATTATTACACAGATGGGTCACTCCTGGAAGATGGTAGAGCAGGAAGCGGGTAACTGTATATCAGAATGGAGAGGAGGTATACTCTCTGTCATTACGATCATCAGATGGATGCTCCATATTACAGTCAGAACTTCTAGGTATTACAGCTGCCCTGAGTATCATAAAATAGGAACTAAGGACAATGCCATAATAGCAACAGATAGCCTGAGTGCCTTGCAATCACTAACACCAAGAAAAGCTGAATCAAATATCATAGTGAGAAGAGCTATAGACCTGCTATCACAGATCAGACGAGCCGACAGAAATGGTTGCATTCATATGGGTGCCTTCACACATTGGTATCAAAGGCAATGAGAGAGCCGACGAGCTTGCTAAGAAGGCGCAAGGAAGGAGAGAGTGGATTACCAAAACTGACACCATCCCTGAGTATGTTGAAGGACTCAAGTTGCTATGGAAATAATGCAAAGATACAATGAGAGAATAGGGAGCATGCTCAAAGAAACCGCACTCATCAATAAGAACAAAATACCTTGAAATTACTGGAGTTAAACCACCTGACTACAAACTTTGTGGACTGGAGAGCAGAAGAGAGCAAACAACATATAGCAGACTAAGGATGCAGAGCCGATACCTTTGGGAAGTACTGCAGCTGTCAGTCCATCAGAAACCATGCTGCAGACTATGTGGCGAGTTAAGGACGCACACTCTAAAGTCATTATCTCGTGGAGTGTGAAGAGATTACTCATTACAGGCCACAGGGACTGAGTGAAGTTGACCTACTCAAGCATTTTCTGCAACCTGGTGTGCTGAAAAGGGTTATCAATACTCATCCAAAATTTGCTGCTCCAGATAGTCAATAGACTAGTATATATTGTATCTTGTTGTACAAAATCAAATTGTAGTATGTTTTATTCACTTAGTAGCATAAGAAATAACTGTTGTAATACCTTGTTTTATAATATTTTCTTAAAATCTTATGTTTTGACCTCATCTAAATGCAATTCTTTCATCAAAATAATATCTGTATAATGTGCAGAACTAAACTGTAGTATACATTTTATTCTTTAGTTTTACCTGTTAGTACCAATGAAATTGTTATGGCCGGCCTTTTTTTTTTCAGAACTTTTATTTAAAATTTATATGTTGACTCATCCAAATGTAACTCATTCAGTTAAATATCTATATCAGCATATTGAGCATAAAAACTACATTGTAGAACATACTATTTTGGAACCTCGTGTTAACATCATTAAAACTGTTGTATATCTAATTTTTCTTATAATATTTATATAAAAACTATGATGTGTTGACCTCATCTGAATGTCCATTCATACTGCCAGTAATTGTTCCAAATTTTATCCTGTTATAAAGTAAAACATTGCTCATTATTTACTCCATAGTATACCACATGTTACTCGTTGCAATTGTACCTCAACAAGAAAACCTGAGATAATGTGTACGTATCTTGTATAGCAGACATTCAAATAATTTTTTTTTTTTATGTTCTGAAAAATATATATAAAAGTTCAATATCTTGTATACTTAAGACTAATTATATAGTGCAATCACTTAATGGGTAATTCCTATTCAACATATTGTAATTTCCCAATATAGTTATCTATAAGCATTTAAATTTTGTAATACTACCTGAGTACCATATCAGCCCCGACGAATGACGTTTTGTCTAGTAATCAATAGGGTGGAAAAGGTATGTATGATACCACAACTTGTATTCAAATTTTGTAATACTACCTGAGTACCATATAGCCCTGATGAATGACGTTTGTCTAGTAATCAATAGGGTGGAAAATGTATGTATAACTACCACCACAGTCTAATGCCATTCATTCAAGAGGGCTTTCCCCTACACGCATACCGCGTCCGGGTTGCCTGTTGTGCTGTGCTTTGTAAGCTTTATTGCACAATAAATTGTTTCTCTCTCTCTGAAGCGTCGGTGGCGTCTGACAGGCTGCGCATGCGCAGAACGACTGCAGCAGTTGTTTTGGAGAGGGTTGCTGAGGAATTCGGAGGTTAGTGTGATAGCAACAATTTGGTTTGTGTTTGTTAACTATAATAATTGTTTTCACAAAAGGAATTATTGTGAACATTCATTAAGTATGTAACAATAAATATTGTTGAGAGCATGCAAAACAGTGTGCCTACGGACAGTTATTTTGGTTTATTTTTGTTAACTGTAATAATTATTTTCACAAAAGGAATTATTGTAAACAATTAATAAAGTGTATAACATTAAATATTATTTGAAATCTAACTTTTTATTACATACCTGAGTGTAACAGCTAGCCGTTCCTCTGTTGAAATACAGCTTCTTAAGTCTGTATCTTGTTTGCATATGTCTGCTTCTATATGTAATAGTAGGTTCACAAAAGTTTTGCGTAAAGCTCATACGGAAATATTGGAAGAACTTTATGTTGTCCCGTTTTAATGTGGAATGATGTTTTATATTCCCCTTCCCCTTCTCCCTCCCTTGATTGGCATATATTATGTATCCACATAATTTGTCGATTATAATGCAGAACACATGACCTTCTACTACCACTGGCTGCGTCGGTTCCGTTCTGTGGCTTCTGGCTCAGTGTGCGCGCTGGACGTCGTTTCTGTTCTGTTCTGAGGCTTCGGTGGCTTCGGCGGCGGTTCCGTTCGGGCTCAGTGTGCGACAAGCTTTAGAGTTCGCAAGTAAAGGGGCAAAATACAAACATTAGATTGCTAATTCTTTTAGTTTCTGAAAACAAATAATGTATTTTCAACCCCAGTTGTTATTACTAAATTGTACCATCAGGAATAAAATTGAATATTAATTAATTTCAGTTCTTTATTCATACACCATTTGACATTCCAACACTTAATATATATATATATATATATATAGATCATATATATATATATATATATATATATCTATATATATATATATGATATATATACACACATATAAATTATACAACATTTATATTTCAACTCCTCAATAATCATGTTTAATTTTGGTTAAGAATTGGTGCTGGCAATATATATATATAATATATATATATATATATATATATATATATATATATATATATATATATTTATATATATAATATATAATATAGGTATATATATATATATATATAATAATACATAATATATACATAATTTTATATACTATATACTATATTCATTATATGTGTATATATATGTATATATAACATATATATATATATATATATATATATACTATATATATATATATATAATATATATATGTGTGTGTGTATATATAATATATATATATATATATATATATATATATATATATTATAATGTGTGTGTGTGTATGTTTGTGTTTATGTGTATAACTAGGAATCCGGGTAGAAAGTTCATAGGTGGACTGAGTAGACGAATTAGTACTAAGACTATCTTATCTGTTCCAGTTCTTTCTTTTTTTTTTTTTTTGACTCTCAAGGTAATATTGTGGTGTACTGAGAATTTAAGACGCAGGATCCGTACAATGTTTTTATTTTCCACAGTGGCTGTTTACAAATCCCTTCTCCAAACTCACTTGAAGGGGTGCTTTAATGAGAATGAAACCTCCGTAATGAGACGCTTCCATACTGAAAACACTTAAAGAGGATTAGAATAGGCTGTTCTATGTGTTTTAGAAGTAAATCTCTCGCCTAATCCAAGAAAATAACCATTTCTCCTTTTAGCATGAAATCTGTGAAAATGACATTATGGCCGCTGGAATATCAGAGAGACGCGAGGAGGTTAAGCACAAGACTCCCGTGGCATCAGATAGGGATTTACACTACTCATCTTCAAAAAGTGCATCATTCAAAACCCCCGCCTTTCCTGTTGCCTTCTTTGGTTGCCTTCTTTAGTAGCCTTACGCCTGATGGGGTTCAGTAGCTATTTTTCTTCACCCCTTTGTCAGTGTCATTATCGTGTTTAGATTACGACCTTTCACGGCCGTGGGTTGAACTTCCTTCAGCTTTATTTTGTCCCCGTCTTGCAATATATACTCAGCATCTGAAAGCAGGAATGAAACCTAATCCAAGAGAAACATTAGGGCAGGCCTGAATGAAATTGAAGTTTGTGGGTTAACTAGATTTTTTGGGGACAAACGAGTATTCTACAACATGACGGAAATAGCATGAGTCACTGAATTAAACTAAGAATTTTGAGTGAATGAGTACATTATGGAAAAGTCAAGTAATGTTAGGACTAAAAGGTTAGGAAATCCCATTCTGGATAATACTTTAGAACTTTCCTCATGGTTCCCCCTTCTCTAACTCGTATGACCTTCCTTTTGATTAATTTCTCACTATTCGTGTTTCCTTCAGGTCTGGGCTAAATCGGTCCATTGGTATCCATCATTTTGGCCCTACTGAAACCAAGAACTATCTTTAACTTTGCTTCTAGAGGTTTGAATCATATCGTTTCAGAGGCAAATTAGTCCCGTAACACTGTTTTTTTTCATTCATATTAATTTAAATCAACAACATTATTAACAAATCTGTATAAAGTTCTACAGCACCGTTTTCAGATTATGAACATTTTCCGCTGGTTTATGGTAACTGTTAGGACCTCTGACTCAAGTATTCTTGGTCTGTTATGTAAATGTCATCATCTATCAGGAAGTAAAAAAGATCATTGCAGTTAGTCAGGTTAGTATATCCTCTTATTTATGAATATTTTTCCACTATTAGTATCGTATTTATTGTGTTTTTCGTCATATCATCTCTGAAATAGAGATAAGTTAAAGCATTCATATCGTTAATTGGTTTGCATAGCTTTCTTCATAAGAATGAGAAACAAATGTTAGTGTTTTTGGTAGACACCATCGTGAAGTCGGGGTCTGGAAGATTTGGATTATAAACTCTTTGGAAACCCCTTCGATGGAACTCAGCGCTCATCAAGAACTTTTTCCTTTACTTCCTCTCAATATTTTGTATTGCATCAACACATGACTAACAGCCATGGAACAGTGGCGGTACTGTTTGTATTGCATGGACACCATTATGTGAGCAGACATGTGCCGCTGACATTTACTAAAATGAAAGACATTATTCCTATTCAGAACAGTGAACACCAGGCTATTTTACAGTGAGACAAGAAGACGAATTAAAATAGATGCTACTCGATCATGGCATTATTGCAACACCAACATTCGTCATCCCGAAAGTACATAATAGTGTTGTAAAGGGCGGGTTGGGGAAGAGAAGGAGAAATTATTATAGGTTGATGTTTATGATGAAATACAAGACCATAATTACATTCCGCAAGTAGAGTCTAACGAAAAATTACAGCGAAGACAGAAATAGTTTTAGTTCACGCCATCAAAGGATGAAACCAATGCCAGTCATTATTATCGATGGATGAGAAGGACCTCGTGGGTGTCCCACTCAGCGCCACAGAGCACATTTTTCATCTTCTTCAGACGTATTGTCGCCTCTGAAGGTTCTTATTAGTTTTCTGTCCGCAGTTTTTTGTCCGCCCTCAGATCTGAAAAACTACTGAGGCTAGAGGGCTGCAAATTGGCATGTGATCATCGATGATTCACCCTCCAATCATTAAACATACCAAATTGCAGCCCTCTAGCCTCAGTAGTTTGATTTTTATCTAAGGTTAAGGTTAGTCCTGATCGTGCGTCTGGCAACGATATAATTGTCAACAACACAGGCCAGCACCGGGCTGTGGCTGAGAGTTTCATAGGCCGCCAGAAAACTCGATTGCGCCGAAGAAACTTTGGCGCATTTTTCACTTTCCGAATGGTGATCTTATTCAAGTGAATGCTTACCAGACAAATCTTTATTGTTCTCAAGAGTGGTTTACTTGCTCGCTTACCAATTCTGTAGTAACAAGTTCGATTCCCCGCTCTGCCAACGTGGAGGCATTGGAATTTGTTTCTGGTGATTAGGTCCCGTTGCTAGGTAACCAATTGGTTCCTAGCCACGTAAAAATATCTGATCCTTCAAGCCAGCCCAAGGAAAGCTGTCAATCAGCTCAGTGGTCAGGTTAAACTAAGATATACTCAAGTCAAGTTGCAATCAGCTATTACAGCTTGTAAGTAGTCGAGCGAGACCAACTTCCTCACAGAGCCAAACACAGAGAAGTCCCGAGTCTAAGCCCCTGTCCGCATCCCTTGTGACGATGTACGTACACACGGTGCAGAGGGTCATTCTATGGAATATGCGTAAGCAGTACGGGTGTATAGGTAGTGCATATCTGGAGTTCTGGACCGTGGGTAGTGCACGGTCTAACCGTGAGGTAGTGCAAAGGCGGTTGGGGGCGGGGACTCAGTCATACTAAGTGTTTGAAATGTGAAATGTATTAGTGTTACGCAAAAAATGGAACTGTTTTTTTATCTTTCACCAGCACTGAAGTTCTCTTTGATACATTTCATTGCTACGACAGATGCCAAAGTGGGAATGTCTGTCAGTCGTCTTTTATTAATCTACGTCAAGTCCTTATGATTGATAGTTTAAAGCCGTGAATTACCTTTGCATAATTATCATTATAGGTTACTAAACATTAACTGGGATTTTGGATTGGGAACACCATACATATCCGCAAATATATTATAATTAGGGTTATAATTAGTACGTTAAAGGCAATCATTACTTTCTTATGGTTATTTTTGCAAAATTTCTAAAATACTTTTTCAATAAAAGTGTTAGATATCAATGTAAATATTTTTTTTTGGTGATTACATTAGACCCTGAAATTTAAATAATTGTATGCATCCTACTGTATAATGTTATTTAAACAGCATAGCGAAAATCACGCTAAACCTGGATGTGGGACCACGTGAGCAACTTTACCTCTAAAATATCACAAATAGAGCCAGAAGGTGCACTCAAACATTTTTTTAGCAAACAACAAAAAACCATAGAAAAATAATTTCCTTCTCACTGAATGAAAGGATTTTATTATCAAATAAATCTTGTCTTCATTAATATCAAGACACTATAAGTGTGTGGCATTGTATAAATAGACACATCTCTTTGTAAAGAAAAGAAATAGATTGACGTTCTAGCTTAAACAGAAGTTATTGTAGGAAAC
>NC_087203.1:59312274-59319774 GCF_015104395.2 Macrobrachium nipponense | reverse complement strand
CCAAATGCTATGGTAAGTGTCAACTATTGCAAGGTGATGAATAGAGAGATTTCTCGGATTTCAATGACCATGGTAGTGTACCACGCGCTTCACCGTCTCAGAATTGATGATGACTATTGATTTATTGCTCTGTTTAGAAAACTGTAATAGAGTTGTTCCGTAACGCTAGGGAAGGATGGAGAGGGAGGACGTTCCGTTGTCATTATATCGTTCTCTGTAATCGTTTCATTAATAGATTTACTGTTCGGTACAGATCTCAATTATATACTCTTTCACGTCTTGGTAATTAGATGGTCTCATACCCATATAATGTAATAAATGCAAACAGAAGCACGAGATGTGTTTGATATATATATATATATATATATATATATATATATATATATATATATATATATATATAAACATGTTTGTGTGTGTATATATAAACACATCTAAATGAGTACAGTGGTACTTAGGTTCCAACTTCTTTTATGACTTGTGTGGTTCATTTGGCACCACCCCTGCTTTTCAACTGATAGACCTGGGATCGATCCCGATGCGATTCAGAAATTTATTTCTGTTCCACACGTGATTATGTGCTGACTATAGCTGGTTCACTTAAGGTCGATTCTTGGGCGATCTCCATGCGTCTCGTAAACGTAGGATTCATACAAGATCTTACTTATAGTGAACCAGCTTAAGTTCTATCATACTGAATCAGTGGAGACAATTGGTTTCGTATATATATATATATATATATATATATTATATATATAATATATAATATATATATATACATTATTGTAAAGGAAACGGTGGTTCTGAAGTTTGTAGTGGCTTTTCTCTGACATAATAACAACCACCAATTACCTTCAAAGTAAAATAAACTATTTTGTAAATTTGCATAAATTTTTCTGGCGTGTTGATATCACTATAGAAGTCATCTGGGTGACTGATGTGGATGCATAGTTGGGCTCCTGGAGTAAAGATCACTTGCTGTAACCTAGCATATGTTTGAGGCGAAGAGACTAGTTTCAGTATTTCACTAATGACAGTCATTAACTGCTGTGAACATTCACATGAGTAAGGACTCATACGTGATTTGAAGCAGCTGTATCGACTGTCATCTAAGTATCCATTTTATGACAAATAGGATGCAGGCTTGCATCAGTTAAGACACCAACATTGGTAGGGGGAATGGGGCACTAACTCTGTGTGGCTAAAGAATCACATGAATTAGCAGTTTAAAAATGGAATGCACTTCAAATCAAATAACTTATTCCAAAACAATTATTAAGTCTTATTTCACAGGTATAACAACTGGTAGTATCCAGAGAGCTCACTGTTGCTTGATGAATCAGAAGCAGAGGAAACTAATTGTTTAAGAAAAATGTAATCAAGAGGTGGCAAAGAAAGAGATTCAAAAGTTGGCAAGGAGGGTAAAGTAGCAAGGGCGAGGAGGATTGAGTAGTAGGGGCAGGGAGAATAGAATAGTAGTAATAGAATCGTAGTCGAAAGTGAACATATGAGATAAAAGGGATCATCATTCAAAACAATAGTTAAATAATAATCAAAATAAGAATGTTATTGAATCAAACATGTCAGATTTACATATCTGGTTTCAGTTGCAACCAGACGCTGTTAAAGTGGCGCCATCTACTAGTGATAGGAAAAGCTAGGACATAGTATACTGCTAATTTTCTACCTATTCCCCAAATGTTTTCTCACTCTCAGTGTCTGAAAACTGTGGAAGTAACTTACCGTCACTCCTAAAAGGCCTTGCTAGAGAACAGAAACATAAGAAAAATCTACAGCTGAAGGCCAGTAGTATTAGTGGAGGGAAAAATTATATAAAACTTTAGAGATTAATTTAACTGAAGTGTATTTACCCTAAATTACATGAATAAGCAATTTATGACTTAAGGGTGACAGGGACTCAAGCAGGACCAGAAATTAAATGGAAGTTGGTTGATTGCTGGTCAACCAGGACATATGGCTGGAAAATGATCCAGGAACAGAAATAAGGTTTGCACACAGTCAATTGCTTGATTATTCCTGGCGCCGCTTCCAAGGAGTTCCAATTTTCCATCACAACTAGGCAAGATATTTGCATCTGCAAAAAGATTGCATTCTAGGATCAGTACTAAGGTTATAGACATGTGGGGAACATTAAACACAATTCTCTCTTATTATATCACACCAAAGTCGACACACAGGGATATAGAATGACTAGGAGCTTATACAGAAAAGTATACTGTGTTGTTTTATCAACTACAGGGATGTTTAGCATGAAACAAGAGCATTACTTCCCGATGTAACAGACGCTAGTCTAGATGGGAATATCACCATTAGGTTTAATAGCACTACTAGCATCACAAAGGGAGTTATTTACAGCATCGACAGTAGCAAAAATAGGGAATGGGATGCTGAGCCAATAGGGGAAAAGTCACCATGGAAAAAGGAAAAGGAAGTACAGACAAGAGATAAAAAGAAACCAACTGACTGCACTCAAAATTACTTCATTGCAGTCCCTGGGTATTCGTGGTCTTGGCTTCTTCCAAAATGCTATGTGTCCCAATAGGAAAGCAAGAGAGAGAGAGAGAGAGAGAGAGAGACGAGAGAGAGAGGTGCAAATGCTATGGCTGCTAGGAAAGTTTTTGAAGGTCTGTTCGTTGTATCCTCGTTTTATAACTTTGTCTCCAGTTTGTGCAGCATTCCACATGTGCTCTGCACAAGGTTGTCCACTTTCTCCTTCCAATATAAGCCCCACCGAAAGTCTGAATCACGGGGCCGGCTGCATTCCTACAGGGATTAATTTCAAAAGCAGCCAATCAGAAGGGACAACTGGTACTCAAAGAGGATGGTGAAGAGGGAAGACTGAGAAAATGTCTGAGTTTCTAAAATGGGTTGTTTTGCCTTGGTTCTGGCTTAAGACCTGAACTATGTGAAATAAATAAATATATATATATATATATATATATATATATATATATATATATATATATATATATATATGTGTGTGAAGAGTGGAGTGGTGTGTTGTGTGTATGTGTGTGTGTGTGTGTGTACTATATAAGTTATTCATTTTGCTTATATATTGCCTTTGAGAGATCACATTGTTCATATTTATAGGTTTGCCTCTAGAAATTAAGTGCATAGTTTTGATAGCATATATGTCTTTCCCTCTTATAAGATGTGATACTCTCGAGTTATTCGTCCGAGATCGGAGTCGTTGTTCTCGAATTTGGGATGATTCTTTTCTTGTCTACTTCCTCGACAGGATTGAGGGTAACATATTTTGTTTCATCTGTGATTCCCCTTCAACCTTCTCTCTCGACTCTCTTCCTTTCATGCGGTAGGTGCTCTCTCTCTCTCTCTCTCTCTCTCTCTCTCTCTCTCTCTCTCTCTCTGGCTGTTATTATTTCAGTAGTTGTTTTGTTGAGCTCATAGAGAGAAATCTCTTGTTCTGGCGGCCTTAGAACATCCGTCAAGCTACCTCTTCCCAAACTTAGTATATGGAAAGCAAGAATCCCCTCAGTGCACTGTTTCACCCTTCTTTTCGTATTCTAGTCGTTCAAATTATAATCCTTCCTCTGTCTTTCCTGACATAACTTTCCCTTCCCTCCCCATTATTTCACTATTCAAATTATTCGTCCTGTTGACTTTTGTACACACACACACACACACACACATTTATGTATATGTATATACATACACACACAACACAACACACACACATATATATATATATTTACGTTGAGGACATGTTTTTGGATCCATGTAAGCGAATGAATCAAATCTCAACATAAGTAAAATAATTCTGCTGGGGACAGAGAGCTAAGAAAGAGAGCCAGAGAAAGGGAAGACAAAGAGGGAACGTGCTGGGTCGCGAGTGCACGCGTATGTGGTCCTCTGTGGTCCTTAATTCCTGAGAAAGAACAAATGACTTTCCAAGTGCCAGCACTCCGCATTCTTGACCAGCGACAGGAAGTCTGCCAGAGTGGACGAAGGAGATGTCTTTTGCGCCGCAATGCTTTTCATTTGGAGATTCTCCTTCCGACGGCATTTCGTCATGTGGGAGAAGGACGGCTTCTTCGTCCTCTTCTGACCAGCAGAAACACTACTTAATTTTCTTTTTCCTTTACTCTCTTTGGGAGGAAGAGTGCCAGCGACCCTTCTTAATTTTCTACTCTTCTTCCTTCCTATTCATTCTTTCAGTTCATTGTTATTTCTTCTTCCTCTTCTGTTTACGCAAGAAAGACAGTTGGGTTTCTTCTTCATGTTCTCCTCCTCCCCCCCCTCCGTGTCTATTACCTCTCCTGCATTTAGTGTAATTGCAATGGATGATCTTTACCCTCTGCTATTGTTTAGGGTTTTCTAATTTACTATGGCTTAAGTTTTTTCTTCACTCTGCTTCTGCCCTTTTGTTCCTTATCTTTCATTGAAATCATTCTCACCAAGTGTGGCCCTTGCACGCAGACAGAAATCACACACACACACGCACACACACGAGTGCGCATGTGTGTAACTGGTTTTATGTGAGATTACTGTTTGACAGAATGCAGCGAGAAAGCTCGGCTCAACCTCGTTTCTTCTCGTCAAACAATAGTTATACTAGGGATCGCATTAACTCACTAAGCAGGTGATAAGAGAGAGAGGGAGAGTAGAAGAGAGAAAAATGACCTAACATTTTTATTTTTCCTCGTCAAATAATACTGTGCTTTGGATGAGCTCGCCGGAAAGCAAGTAGCACCTGTTGTGCTACAGAATTCTATCTACTCTTTCAACGATTTTAACTCGAGTGAAAAGTTGCAGCTCTAATATAGTAATTCCACCTGATCCAGGTTAATTGGGAAAGGGATTTACCTGTAATGTATCTTTCTTTCCATTGGCCTTAGGGAGGAAAAATTTCTGGTCTGGATATTAACAAAGGTATTTTACGAAGTTAAGGCAGGTATCCCTGGGTCTAGATCTAAAAAATTACTAATTCGAAAAAAACAAGTTTTTACTAACTTTTGGTTGTAATATATGCCCAAATATATCAGTGCAGCTCTTCTTGCATTATGTTTGGAGAATAAAATATCTTACAGGTGTTTTGAAAAAATGTTAAAAAAAAAAAAAAATTATCACTTATGGTTTAAAGTATATGAAGATTTCTTCCCTCTCCCTCTGAACTGAGAGTATAAAGCTAACTGAACAAATAACATCTTACCAGGCAAGACATTTTTTTCAAATACGTCAGTTGGGCTCATTTACCAAGTCTTACTTTCTCCTCAAATGATGAACACTTGTAATTATGTTTAGCGTTTGTATTGGAGCATAACAATATTTTTTTTTAGTTTTTCAGTTGTAAGTTGCTCGGAAGGAAGGTTGCAACTTTAGTTTTTCGGGTTTGGGATAAACATCCCGTTAGCGTTTACTTATAAAGATGCATGTAAAGTATATTGCTTGACACTGGAACCAGCGTTTACCTGCAAGGTAACCTTAGACCGTTATGATTGTTTCATAGGAATGATACACGCGAGAAACTGCTAAGTTTATTTGTAAAATAATAGGTAGTGACTTTTATTTGGTCAGTTTCAAACTTATTGATAAAAATAGCGATTTTGTTACGTCCAGGGAATGAATTGGCGGAAAATATCAGCTCGTTCTCTTGTGCATAGCCAATCGGTACTTCGTTTTGTCATGACGCTGGATCGAAGAACTAATACTTTGCGTGGGCACCGAAATGAGAAAGCGAGTGTTCTCCGGTCTTTGATCTCTGTTCGATGATCCGAATTTACTCGACAGCGCAGCAGGGCCTAACGTTGGAAGTATTTTTGCATGTTTGTTTTAGCTTCATTTTTATGAACTGCTTATTTCAATTTAATGTATTGCTAATAGTAAAATAACGTTTCTATAAATATTATATAGCAGTGTGATATTTAAATCCGGCTCACAATAAAAGAAGTCTCTTCCGCCTTTTACATCAATTTATTTATTTGCAAAGGTCATTTTGTTTTGTGGACAATATCTTTGCATTATGTCATCTTTATCAGGTTTGTCTGTTATAAATATTTGTACATTTTGAGTAATGATAGTAATAAAAATTCTGTATTTTTTACTTCTATCATCCAGCAATGGCCCCTTCTGGGGATACCCTATAAAACAAAACTCATTTAGGATCATAAACATTAACTTTGTAGATTCAAAACTTTCTTGCAGCTGACTTGTTTGAAGCTGTAAGGGATAATCTACATATTATAGGGGCTCGATTCAAAGAGGCCGGCATACATTATGGACTAAAATAAGTTTTGGAAGTAGCAGCTCGTAACCACAATATATAGTCGGGTCGGTCCGTTTGTATAAGTAACGATCAAAGTTTATCGAAGTCTGGAATGTTTGCCTTTCTTTCAACCCGTATTTTCTTTGAGTTTCAAGTTCAGCTCTTCATACTCTGTAAGTAAACGCGAATTGATATGGCAAACCAGTGTCCGTATGCAGCCCAGCATAAGGAAAAGGTGATAGACATGTATGCACTTTCAGTAACATAGATTCTAGTTGATCTTAAATTTCGCAATTTCCAATTTTATTATTCCACTCTTAAATTTTCACATTTAACTTCAACTTCTTCTTCCTCATATTGATGATGAAATAATTGCTTGTTTTATTTTGCAATTGCTACTAACATATTATGGACTTTATTTTTCCAAAATAAGTACTTCTGTTTATATATATATATATATATATATATATATATATATATATATATATATATATATATATATATATATATATGGGTGTGTATTGAAAGAGTGACATTTCGAAAGAGTGACATAACAAAAGAGTGACAAACTGAACAAAAAATCATAAGAGTGACATAACAAAAGAGTGACAATTCTGGAAAAAAATTCAAAAGAGGGACAAATATGAAAATATGCAAACGTATTGTATTTTCATATCGTCTTGCCCATAATGGATGAATAAAATTTTTCCACATCCCAAAAAGAAAAAGAAAAGCTAGTCTTCAGAGAGCACATATACCTACATCAGAGGTCCCGAGGTCAGAATCATTATTTCCGGTGCGAGGACAAAAATTGCGGTGGTGCTGCAACACTTGGTGGAGTTTCGCTTTTGAATGAACAAGGTGGCTCGTATCTGAGAAAGCACATAGTCATGCACCGCTTGCTGGGAGAAAAGAGATACTACAATCTATTGTAGAACTTAAAGGCCAGGCTAAGACTTCAAATGCAACACCAGCGGCAATATTACAAGAAACTAGACAGAAAGTAGATATAAACTATGGTTCTGAAATGCCATCTGCATCAGCGATGAGGCAAACTATCCATCGTATACGTAAAAAAGAATTTCCCGTGGAAGCAGAATCTGCCATAGATCTGGTAATTCCCGAATAAGTTACAGGTTACCCATACAGGAGAGAGAAACTTCCTTTTGTTTGTACAAAAACCGAGAGTGGGGGTTTAGAAGCGAGAAATCGGGAGTAAAGAGGTACAGGAAAGAATCATAGCTTTTGGCAGT
>NC_087203.1:59297015-59311774 GCF_015104395.2 Macrobrachium nipponense | reverse complement strand
ACTGGTGAAGGAACTCTTGCTAGCAGAGAAGGAGTTCTACCCCCCATCTCCCCTACGGTAAAACACTGTTACCATGTAATTTTTCGAAGTCTCTCAAGATGGTGTACCAGGTAAACCTGTGTCCAACTGTACGTGGGGTCAGAAACGATTAAAAATTAGAATGTTAAAAAAACTACAGATATCTGTGTTCAATCCATAGTTTCAAAGGTAGCTGGTATGAATAGATATGCTCGATGCCCTTCAAGTCCAAGTTCAGCCCCTATAGGAAAGGGGTGCCCGGTGAGCAGTTGTGAAATATAAAATGCAAAAAGTGCTATGTAATGTGATTGAAGAAGTTATCTTAACAGAGAGAGAGAGAGGAGAGAGAGTTATCAGTTGTTATTCATTGTTTTCCCATGCAGCGCCTGGTTGGTCAGCTAGTATAATTATATATATATATATAATATATTACACCACAACCAACACACACACACACACACACATATTACTAATATATATTATATATATATATATATATATATATTATATATGTGTGTGTGTGTGTGTGTGTGTGTGTGTGTGTGTGTGTGTATGTATGTATGTATACATATACACACTTTTCAATTATAAATTTTTTTCGCAAGACCTATTAAAGGCCATTTTTTCCACATGACCACCCAGTCGCAAAATACTGCGATCCACCCTTTCACTTACTTCACCCTGTCAATTATACTCAAGCATCATATGTTATCCACAGTTCATTAGCAGCTTCAACATTTTCTTTCATTTGCACTAAATATCTTCACGACATCTCCATTAAAGATAGTTGGCGCAACAGTCCTTCCATATTGGCTTTCCACATTGGCTCCCAAGTCCCCAAGACGTCCTCACTCTTAACCCATATTTTGTCCATTGTTTCCCTGTATGTTTTCGTTATTCTCTCTTGTCGTAATTACATTATCTTATTGTTTGCTGCCTGTAAAATAAGTTGTTTTAGTGAGATGCAAATGCATAAAGAAATATTAATTAACAAATAGATTTGACAATGATATAAAAGTGTCAAATGAAATGATGCTGTCAAAATTTCAAAAGTGAATGCAGCCTACGAATGAAATTTTTAAAAACTGTAAAATAATAGACAGAATTATTTATGGCTGCGGATGCCCTTAACATTTGAGTTTGTTTTTTTAGAAGTCACCGTTGATGCATTGCCATCTAAAATGTTGAATAACAGAGAGCCACTGAGAATAAATGGGCATCAGGTAAACAGAGTAATGAGCTCCAATGTGGATGGTGGGAGAGCTGAAACAGTCGATTTATTCATGGCATAGAATAGACAAAGCACAGAAAGTAGATAGTGTAGACAAAAAGGCTTCGAATGTCTAACGAGAACTTAGTGGAAAGCGTTTCGAAAGGAACCTTTTGTTGAACCACGGCTCTCCTTCTTGTCGTGAAGTGTTGATGTTGGATGTAAATGAACGTAAAATGGGTGGATCTGTTGAGGTGAACTGTTTTAGTATGGATGTTGTTGGAAGAAAGGAAAATTTGAGCTGTGTGGTAATACTCGAAAGAATTGCTGAGGAAGTTATTGTCGATAAGAGGATCAGTGTTATGAGATAGTTTGGTCGCGTGAAAATACAAGAGGGTAGGAAAAATGGACAAAAATCATATTATTCGAAAGTTAGTTCGAAAGTATAAGCGGGAAGGAGCAGAGAAAACCCCAAAATGAACTGGATAGATGGGAGAAAGAAGAAATGGAATGGAAGAACCTTAAATCTCCAAAACAGGGGAATGTGCAAAGTTAGATATGAAGAGCACAGTGCTTGAGTGGGGATGTTTGAGTTGCGCGGCTTTGTGGAAGTAACGTAGAAATGTTGTATTGTTTTTATTCGGTGGAGCTACCCCATGTCAACGGACACCACTTAATTTATAAATCTAAAGAAATCCAAAATATTATTATCCCAATGAAGAAGTATTCGTGACTCATCCATCATATTAAAGGTTACTCGGCCCAATCTCTCTCTCTCTCTCTCTCAAACAGTTGTAATGAGTGCCTGTAGTTACAATGTTATGAAACGTTTCTTAATTATTTCTCCAGAGAGGCGCGTTTGATAGCAATGCAATAGAGCAACATTTATCCAGTCTTCTGTTACTCTTCTTTCTTAATATAATTGTACATTATATATGTATTCACACGTAGACATATACTATATATATGTGTGCGTTTGTGTATGTGTATGTATGTATGCATGTGTGTGTGTGTGTTTTGCATTGGTTAAGGCACATGTTTAATTTTTATGAGCAGTTTTATTGAGTAAATTGATGAGGTGAAAAACTTACTTTTCGTAAGTTAGTTATACCGTTAAATCACATTCCTTTACCTTAAATATTGTATGATTTTTGCTTTTATGTTTATTATGGGTTTAGGATCTGACATATTATAGACAGCATGCAATGTTACAATGTGAAGAAAGCTTTAGTTGCTGGAAGAGAAGAGGATGAAGTAACAGGAATTTACATAAAGATAAAATTTTGCCTCAAATTTTCAGTTCATGTGACGCAGATTTTTAAATTTATGAAAATAGAACTTTCTACTATCTTATGTTTGATTTATTTAGCTATTCATAAAACAAAATCATTTCTTTCATCTGTAGTTCGTGATTAACTGACATCCTTTCCATCTGGTTCCTTGTGATTTTATGATTGTCGTCCATGTTTAGGCTCCAGAATTTCTGTGCACTTTTTGTACAAATACTTAGGTTCTAGGGAACATTACTTGTAGTGAGGTTTCTGAATGCTAGAAATCTTTGTCCGGAGAACATTTTATATTCGTTAACCCCAGAACCAGGGAATCAGGCACGAATATTTGAAATGGACCTGCGTTATTCCTATACCCTTGTAGTTCACAGCTTTTGCCATTAGACTTGACAGTGACGTTCGTAACGTCCAGGGGAGGTTCCATGAAGATAGGAAAAGGTCCCAGATATTTTGCGGATTTTGACCTCTTTATTGCCGGCACAGAAATCAGACAGATCCAACTGACGACTCTGCTAATGAGCTTAGTCGTTTGGCATTGTGGTCGCTGTCATATGGTTCGCTTCTCTCTCACGTTTGATAAGGATTCCAGGATTCCCATTTCGAAAAAAGAGGAAAACTTGCATGGCTGACATATACACACACAAGTACTCAAAGCAATCCCGGACTGCTCTCGGATTTCCTGCGTAATAGTTTTTCTGGGAAATGCTGTTAGGTAAACTGCTTCCTGGTATTTCTTTCATTAGTCCAACAGAGAGGTAAGATAGAGAAAATGAAAACAAAGAATGAACCTTTATCTGGTGCTCGCAAAAGGATGAGAATATTCCGGTCTTGTATTCTGTAGTTTGTTTTTCAATTCAAAAAGAAATGTATTTTTTCTATAATAAGCCCATCTTTAAGCCAGTGTCATTTTCTTTCTATGTCTACGAGACAACAATGCTTTCTCGCTTAATTGTTTTCAGTATTCCACAGTATTTGGTTAATAAATATTAGTATTTAAGAATCCGTGAAGGCTCCACGTAGTCTGAAAGTGATCCCTTACATCCAACTCGAAGCCTTTTCAGCAGAAATTATACCCGTATTTGATTATGCTACCCTAATTTTCATTTGTGTGTGTTGCAAAACAGATTCATTATATAATTACACAGTTACACATTTTTATGTTCATTGTAACTTACACGAGCTTGACTGTAGGTATGACTGTACATGAAAGTGTGCATGCAATACTCATCTCTAGAGGGTGTAGCGGCTGGCAGATACAGTAGCAACTATAAGTGTAAGGCCCTGGCTTGTGAAGGTTACCGTTTACCTTTCGATAATAATTGTAAACTCGAGAGGGAAATTGCTTCGGCCAAAAGAGCTTGGGTCCAAATTCTCATTGCATTTAAGCAAAAACTGATGAATATATGAGCAAATATTCGATAGCGTGCACAACGCTTTGATTTTACGGCTTATCAACTTGGAAGTTTTGTAAATTGAATACATTAAAATTTAAACTTTTATACATCAGCCCTCTGTTGAAAAGCTCATTGCATATACACACACACACATACATATATATTATATATATATATAATATATATTATATATATATAATACATATATATATATATATATATATATTATATTATATATATATATACATATATATATATATATATATATATATATATATATATCACACGTACATATATTATGTATATAAAATAAATAAATAAATAATATTATACATATATATATATATATATATATATATATATATATATCTATATATGTGTGTGTGTGTGTGTGTGTGTGTGTGTATTTGCATTTTAAATTCTAAGAACATTCTCAGTTTGCCTTATTTTAACGGATTTGAAACCATTAAACCATTGTTAAAAGCTTTTAATGTCAACCTTGTTTTTTCCTATAATAACACACTAAAAAGAATGTTAATAAAAAATGGCCCCAGAGAGAAAGCAACAACATAATATATAAAAATTCCATGTATGGATTGTCCCTCATTCTATCTCGGACAGTCCAGCAAAGGCTTGGAAGTAAGGCTAAGCCAGCATAAATACTCTGTAAAAACTGGGCAAAAATCTGATGCATTATTCATTCATTTAAGTGAAAACAACCACCGAATTAATTGGATTGATATTTCAGTAATTGCATGGTCAAGAGATGTCTTATCACGAAATCTTTTAGAATCTGCTTTAATACAACTTTCTTTTCATTGTAATTTCAATGTTAGTCGTGGCCTTTTTCATTTAGACCCTTGTATCTGTAACATGTTTAAGAATGACCTGAAAGATATAATTACTGACTTAAATAAAACTCAGTTGCCTTAGAGTTATTAAATTTTGTTGTAATGTATGTCTGTCATGTTTTGTGAATATGGTTTTGTTTACCAAGTTCCGAATAGCTGTCACCTATAATCCATTAATTGTCTGGAAATTGTATCTGAGATGATTGTCTTAAACTTTTAATTGCACCCATTGTTTATGCTTGTTTGGGAAGGTTTCTTATCCTTCCAGGTGTGTCGGATTTTAGGTACTAATCCCTTTATAATCCCTATCTGTCAGTTATACGAACCTTCTTGTATTGTCTTTTCTCGTATTGATGTCAGTATCTGCTCAGTTAAAGGACTTTTAAAGTCGAAAGATCTTGCAGACCTCCTTCGTTTATTTTTCCTTCGTGGCATTTATCTTTATTTATATTATATATAATATATATATATATATATATATATATATATATATATATATATATATATAGTTATATTAGGTGCTACTTAAATCTGCACACTTTCCTATTCCAAATTTGGTGATTTTCAGGTTCATTATGATCCATTATTACTTTCACTAGAGACATTAGTTTCTTTGCAAGTTCCACCGAGGGAGGGAACTGAAATGGAATGAGAAGAAGCAGCCGCCTGAAGAGTGTAGAACAAGTGAAGGAAGGAAAGCGTAACAGAGGGCGAAGGAAACAGGCAAAGAAATATTCCATGCAGAAACTTTTGTTACAAATACAGGCATCGCTTTTCGGTAAGCAAGAGATGAATCTTATGCCAGGAAGAGCAGGCTTTTTATTGCGTTACATTTTTGTTATAACAGCTAATGGTATCTGATGTCTATTCTTAAAGTTAATTCTTAATAAGCTTTAATATTTTAAGTGCTTCATTAGCATAGTAGTCGTCTGTAAACAAGAGGAATTAAAAGGGATATATATAATGCGCACTAAAGCCTATTAGTCTTGCTATTTTAGAAATCGAGAACTGCATGCCGGATCATCATGTATAGAAAGTAATGATTCACGTTGTAGGACGCATTTGGATGTTTGCGTCATAGTCAACTTTTCTTTGTTCAGAAAAAAAAAATAATAGTAATCAGTGACTGATGGGGTGTTGCCCTTTGATAGGTAAATCATAATTTTTCCAAAGTGAAAGGAAATGTCATGCAGCAGAAGTAATTTGCTAACAGGGAAAAAGCAGTTTACCCAACTGCCAAAGCCCTTTTTCCATCTGAAATAAAATATATTGCTAACTGACCAAATAGTTTTGTTAACGAAAAGGTCATTTTAGCTGCCTGAGTAAAAGTATTAAAATAGAGTAGTTTTGCAGTCTTCTAACACTTTCTTCGACAAAAACTAATCGTCGTGTTAATATCACATAAAAATATCGGAGCTCATTCAACGAAGACTTGGCTTCCCATGACATAAAATGTAGTGTGCAAATTCAAACGCACGAGATGGTACCTAAGATAGCTAAAACCGCGATGAAAAGTTAAGCAAAGGAGAAGGATATAGTGATTTTATTTGATAATAAAATAATTCAGATATAATCCTAAACTCAGTAGCTTCCTTCGGCAAGGTTTGAGTATTAAATCCAATTTTACCGAAGTTTGGTCAGCTATTTATATTGAAAGTTAGCCATCTTAGTAAAGTGAATTATATACTTTAAACCGAGCTTTAAAGAAGTGACCGAAGAACTTGTCGAACAACTGGAATGTATAAAATAAAATTAAGAAAAAAATATAAAATAATTTCCATGGCAAAGACCAACATTTTGAAGGCTGACGCCCTGTCCCAGAATAACACAATGGTAACTGAAGAGAAAAATTTATTGAAAGCATTTCCCAGTAAAATAACGAACAAACGTTTCTTTTCTTCTCATACTTTTTTGAGAGCACTGAAATTGAATGTAGTGCCTTCTTGATTGTTATCTGTGCAAGGGGATTTGAACGAGTAGTAAAAAATACGTTATCCTGGAAGATAAAAACTTCAGATAATACACTGGGAAAAAGATTGTATTTTGCCAGATGGCAGAATGAAAAAAGGATCGCCCAAAAAGACTGGTTAAAATAAATAAAAATTATATGTATATTTGGTATATACACACATATATGCACACATCAACTTTTTGTCATATTTTAATTTTTAACCCAATTTATTTAGGCGATTCTTTTTTTCATTGTTGCCAGTCTGCCATATAATATATATTATTATATATATATATATATTATTATTATCTATATATATATATATAATATATATATGTAATATATATATTATTATATATATATATTATATATATATATAATATTATGATCTGTGGATATTTATATACTGTCAGAAGAGTCACTGTAAACATTTACTAATCCATATGGAATGTCAAGAGATCATGTAGATTAAATGATTGCGCCACACACACTGTTTAACAGTTTTCAGTTTTATTCAGAGCTCCAGTATTAGGTCTTCTCCTCATATTGGATCTGTCGTTTAAATGCTGTCCTAATAGTATGAATTCTTTGAATGTTCACGCTAGTATAAATTATTTACGAAAGCAAATCTATGTGAAATCTGAAGGCTGCCCCGGAATGGCCTAGCGAATTTTATTGAAAAGTTGACGACATCGGACGGAGATTATTGGAAAAAACTCTGGAGAATGTGAACAACGTCCTGGTTTCCTGAAACAAATATTGATCCGAGTGACATCCAACAACGGGGGATGATTAGATCGGAGAGGAAGCACACGCCCCTATCGCCAATTACCAGAGATATAGAAGTCGTTATGAAATAAAAAGGACTTCCGAAAGTGTAATTTAGTCGAGTAAATACGAGGCTCCGTATTTCATGTTCTTGCCTAGAGGAGGAGGAGTAGGAGGAGGAGAGTGGGGAAGAGGCCTTAGACCCAAGAGCTGACGGAGTAAATATTGAATTTCCTCATATTCAAATTTATGGTAATATTCCACCCGCCTGAACGCCTCGGGGGGCGAACAACAAATAAAGACGTATGAAATGTGTTGCTAAATATGGCGGAGAGGACGAAGGCTATCGGCGACGAAGGAAAAATAAACGACGGAGGGAAAAGCTGAGACGGAGAGACATAAGGGTGGTGGAAAGGCAATTCTTACCTGAAGAAATGGCTTTCCACTTCCGTAGGAGCGCTCTCTCTCTTGGTACGAAAGGTCCTTGGCTCTAAAGGGCTAACTAGGCTGTTACCTTGGTTCCCCTCGGGTAACCAGAGTAACGACTGGTGATGTTTTGTCTGCACCTTCGCCAAGGCAGCTGTGTGTTAGTTAATGTTCGGTTTGTCCTACTGTGTGCATGTCTCGTCTTGCAAGACATCTCAAAAACCGTCAAATTTCGTGGGTCGGTTGGATATGTATCACGACTTGTTTTTTATTTTGTTCGGTGAATAGCTTTGCATGTTCTTCATTTTCCTATCGACGTACTACTATGAGCTTTAATATTGTGTTAATGATTTTTTTTACTATAAACTGGCAGGTTTATTAATCTTTACGTACGGAAACGCTGGTGGTTGGCTTTTTCAGTGTGAAAAATGTGATAATTAGGAAAGGTTTCCATAATGATGAATAGATTCAACTGAGCGCGGTTTTGGTATAGTTTTCGATTCGTCATAAATGTTTGTCAGCCAAGGTGATGATTTAGGACTCAAGTATCTTTAAGGTTGTCTAATGTTGTCACACTTGTAAACCTACACATAAAATGTTATCTCGTCATATGTTGATTATTTTGTCCTCTACAGTTATATGTTTTCTGAAAAAAAAAAAAAGTTTCAGAAAGGATTTTTACTTTTATATATATATATATATATATATTATATATATATATATATATATATATATATATTATATATGTTTGTGTGTGTGTGACGGAAAGAAAAAATTAATTTCCTATGACTATAGGATCTAGAAAGTATAGCATTGTCCTGTATACCCCATCTTTCATTAATTAACCTCGATTTCAGATATGGCATCTGTTGCCCCGAGGCAACAGGGTACATAAAGTATCAATTGAATCCCCAGCAGAAACATCCCTTGTAGTTAGTCCAATTAACATTACCTACATACATGAGAGAGTAAAGTACTTCAAAGCTGTCGTAATTGATCACGTTGGATATTTCTTTCCTTTGATGAAATAAACAATGACGTCATTGTGATAATTACGTCAAAGAATTTTAGTATGAGTTTATCATTTCCGGGGATGCTCCAGCCTCCAGCCGCCATCGCCCTTCTTCATACATTTATTTCTTTCAAATTAGGTAAAAGCAACAATGACGCACGTTGATAAAATGGTTGTTAGGCACCTCTCTCTCTCTCTCTCTCTCTCTCTCTCTCTCTCTCTCTCTCTCTCTCTCTCTCTCTCTCTCTCTTAGATAAGTACATGCATTCTACGCACAAAGACGAGTAAGATTATTATCATCGTTAATATTAATGCTATTCAAAATATTTTCGAATTCTCAAGGAACACCGGAAAATACCATTATCTCATTTTGTGGCTTTTTGCTTCATTGAATCCGCTTTTGGAACAGAAAAACACAAGAATTTAAGCATATCTAATGAGTGAGTTACACGACTAGGAACAGTATAAAAAAGCAAATAATGAGTGTTCAAGTTTTCTTGTAAGATCAAATGAATGTGGTGTAACATCAGGACACCACTTCATTCCAGAGATGCCTTTCAAAGCGAGTAGAGCACACGGGATCAGTGGAGCGTCGTGTAAATTCCTCAAAGCGAGCAGCAAATATTAATTATCGAGACTTTATTCAAATCGACATATTGGAATGGCCGAAAGTTTATTTGATTTCATTATCCATTTCTCTTAAGACTACTGCTACACAGAAAAAGGATTATGAAATAATAAAAATGAGAGAAGAAAACATTTGCCAGATCATATTATTTACAAAGATTAATTTACACCAGTGTTTTGGAGTTACTTGACTGTTAATGAGGACCTTCGACAGGTCGACGATGGCCAAAGTTTAGGAAACACTATAGTCTTCTTACCATTGTTGGGAAAAGTGAACCGAGATGTTTTCCGAAAACTTCTGACAGTATATATATATATATATATATATATATATATATATATATATATATATATATATATATATATATATATATACACACACACATATACACTTGGACGGTGGTTCGATCCCATGGGGGGACGAAATTATTATCAATTAAAAAATTCCCCTTCGGTACATATATGAAAATATATCATTTGGGAGGTAAAGTGAATTTAGATATTAAAGGACATTTGTAGCTTTGAATTGATATATGCATATACATATGTACATATACATATATACACACACACACGCACATTATATCCATGATGAAAAAGACTAAAATGATAATGATTTGTATTATCGGACGCACTACAAATACTTGTGTCAAGATTTTTATCGAGCATGTCGCTGCTGATCGAGATTTCCAGAAGTCGCGCATCGCAATTTAACGAATTGACAAGGAAAATAGTTTGGTTCCGGATGGCTTCTGATCTATTATGGATTTAAAACAAACGCGGCTAGTGAAGAGGAAAAAGCGTTCGGTAAAGAAAAACAGTTAGCTGTGTAGGGAGGGAGTTTATCGCAACACACCGCACTTAATAAAAAAAAAAGAAAAAAAAAAAAAAAGGACACGCGTTTGATTAGTTAACGAAGTTGAGATGGAGGAGAGAGGTTTAGTTACGTAGTTCGAAAATTAGTGCAGTTCGAAAATTAGCGCCCAGTAAATGGTGAATCGAACAATTAGGCTTTGATAATTAGCGTTCACAGGACCGCTGGAAATTCCGGGAAAACTCGCATATGAATTATTTTTCCCGAGGATACACATATAGGGTGTATAGATATACACATTAGTATGCAGTGTGATAATTAAACATTCCTCAACCGTGACATATTTCTATTAATATGCTAATTTGCTGCAATTTTAATGGCAATTTTCGTGGGACAAATATTTTTTTCGGGCAGTACCCTTGAATCTCGGAGAAATATGTCCCTTTCTTTCTCTCTCTATTGCTATCCGAGTCGGGATTAACATATATATATTAGAATAGTCTGTGCTACAAAAATCATTTTGGAAAAACGGACTATTTGATACAGTCGGTCTGACATATACCGTAATATATAGGGCTCATCGTTTATTGAAAAGGCAGATGCAGTGAGCAATTCTGACTGAGTACGACGGAGAGAGAGAGAGAGAGAGAGAGAGAGAGGTTTTAAGCTACAGAGCTTTCATTCCTTCCAAAATCTGTCATTGAGATGATGATGATGATCTGATGATAATCATGCTTTTTCGTTAAGTTTCTGTTATTTATTATTGAATGAATGGTGGGCTGCTTACGGCGAGTTTATGAAAACTTTGGTTTCTTCATTTTCTTGACGGTAGCTCTGGTAGCAGTGCAATATAAATCGCTGGTCTAGTTGGTAAAATGTGTTATTATTATATTATTATTATTATTATTATTATTATTATTATTATTATTATTATTAATTATTATTATTATATATTATTATTATTATTATTATTATGTTATTATTATTATTATTATTAATTCAGAAGATGAACCTTATTCATATGTAACAAGCTCACAGAGGCCATTAACTTGATATTCAATCTTCCAAAGAAAATGGTGGTCATTAGGAAAGAAGAGAATGTGAAGGTAAATACAGAAAAAGAAACGGCAAAGTTGATGATCTTTTCCAGAAAAGATAGGAAAGACTGGGAAATCATAAATAATGAAGATGGTATATGATTGCAAGCACTCTTCCTTCAAAATAGAAACTGGTAAGACACTCGGAGAACATTATGAACATACAAGATGAACGTTTTTTCGGGAGTTTTCATATAACCTGATTATATAAATTAATTTTCAAATATTAGTGTCACTTAAAGAATCTTGGGTGATTTTTCTTGCCATACCGTCGTTTTCATTAGCCGTACTTTTTAGCTGAAAATTTTCTGAACTTACTCTTGATTAGCAAAAAAATTGGTAGACTTACTCTAGATTACCATTTTGGTTCTCAGACATCCTTGTGACGCAAATATGATGCACACTATTGCAGAAGTTTGTTACAGTTTCAGAAATGCTTAGTATTTACAAAGCTGGGATGTTTATTAATCGCTCATTATTTTTATCCCATTTGAGTCTTGGGCCCAGGATGCGTCTAAACTCATTTGGGTAAGAAATATTTATGCCACGATTCTATGTGATAAGAGGCATATACACCCTGTGTAAGGGAGTACCGGCGTTGCCCAGCTCCCTTAGTTTCCGTAGGAAGAATTCCATTTCCTTCTGACGAGGCAAAGGACGAGACCAAGTTGATGTAGTCAAACGCGAACACTGGTGTTGACGTTAAGGGCTCCCTTTGCAAGGAGAACCCTAATTACATCATCCCATTCAGGTACAGACTTCCTTTTTCCCTCTTGGGGGGGGGGGGGGGGGGGGGGGGGGGGGGGGGGGGGGGGGGGGGGGAACAAATTGCGTGGCCATTTCCGGATCGGTTAGTTGTATCAAATACAGCCCAGTCGACTGTTTTTAGAGCTCGCTCTCTCTCTCCTCCCTTTGTCTTTCAGGAGTTTCCATGTATCTCCATCTTCGATTGATCACTGCGTCTGTGGTTTTAGTCCTACTTAAAATGCAAATAAAGATGAGCTAAAAGAAGTATGTATTTGTTATATATTTATATATATATATCATATATATATATATATATATATATATATATATATATATATATTATATATATATATATATATATATATATATATATATATATATATATATATATATATATATATATATATATATATGCATTGAGCTACAAATGTCTTTTAATATGCAATTCGCTCTACCTCAGAATTAATATATTCTCATATATGTAACCGCAAGGGAATTTTGTTGTTGAAAATCATTTCGTCCTCTCGTGGTATTCGAACCATTGCAGCAGAGAGGAACGCAGGACTTCATCACTGAAGTCTGGATTTCTCCTGTGTGCGGTGGTTTGAATCCACGAGAGGACGAATTATTATAAAAAAAAAATTCCCCTTTGGTTTATATATATATGAAATGTAATAAATTCCGATTTAGAATGAATTGTATTAAATTAAAGGACATTGTAGTCTAATGTAGTTTAATCACGTGATGTGTATATATATATATATATATATATTATATATATATATATATATATATATATATATATATTATATATATATATATATATATATCTATATATATATATATATATATATATATATATATATATATATATATATATATAAAACCAGGGAGTTAGGGCGAACTCAGTGCACTACACATTCACATCCAGATTCAAGGGCAGGAACACAGAAGCAGATGACGTATTATCCATGTTTTCAAGCTTTCATGTTCGTAATCACATCAGGGGAGATCTACAAAATAAAATGCAATATATTAATATTTAGTTAATTAAAAGAGCTATATACAAGACTTTAATTTAAAAAGCGGGCGAAGGAAAACTGATAAAAACCGAATAAAAACATAAAATTGTTAAGAACAGACAACACACCCAAACACAGACGCACTTGGAAATAAATAGTAAAATCCAGACGACATATTTAAATACAGACACTTAAAAAAACACTGGAGGTTTTAACCTACCTTTCCAGAGGTAAGGACACACCAAGAATAATTTTTTTTTTTTTTTTTCTTTTTTCAAGAGAAAGGCAAGTTAGGACAAATGCAAGGGAACAACGGTTGTTTGACAGTTCAGAGAAGGAACTCGTTGTTTAACATTAAGGTATCAAGAATAAGCAGTTCTTGTGGGTTGTTTGTATAACCAATAATCTTAAAATCTTCATTACTGATTTCCGTTTTGCCTTTAATGGTATGGCTGCATATATTAGAGGATTCTGGATTAGTCAATCGGCATCCGGTTCTATAAATTGGTCCCATTTTCTCACCTGAGAAGCCTCCTGATGGAGCCAATATATTATCCCATATTATATTTAGGACATTTGTACTCATAGACAACGCCAGACGACATCAAAGGCGGTAGCCGATCCTTAAATCTGAAAAGAAAGCCAATACTTTAGAGTTCTGAGGTGTTAATTTAAGATCGATAGCCCCAATATATTTTTGGACGATTTTCAAGAAATCTCTCCGAAATTTGTCTTCATATAAGAAAGGAAACGTTGCATATAATGGGAGTTTAGGCACGTCAAAACAATTTGGCCTATTGGAGAATTTATTTAGAAGTTTTTTGGAGAATCCTTTGAAAAACATGAGTTGGGAAACAATTTTTGGTGAAGTATTGTTGTAAGAAGACAGTTGGACCCTCTGCCACCAAGAATACACTTAGAGAACCTCTTAAAAGATGCTTCATAACATGTAAGGGCACTGTAGGGTAACACTACATAAGCAAGTAAAGGGCCACGCTTATACAGGAAATCTTCTCAATGTTGATTGATGAAGGGGTGAGGCAGCGTGGGACAGTATAGTGACAGAGCGACACATTCACCTATTCTGAATTCTGGGACAAGGAGTCTTGAATATAGAGCCAGTTGGAAGTTTCTTTAATAAGGAAATCAGCGTTTGGCACAAATGCGGCACTGGTTCGGTCAACAATTGACAGAGAGGATCTTTGTGGGTGGCCGGTGAGTCTGTGTTGGATAGTGGTCTGCCAATAATTCCTCTGTTTGACCTCTGACCTCCTACTTATGTGCATTCCAGTTCCCGAGCTGTTTGGTTTCGTTTGGCTTGGGTGTGGAGGAGCACGAATCCTGTTACTCGTGCCTTCTGGCAATTCAGGTGTCCTGTGCTCTAGTTGTTCGGTTTACATGGAATAGAAGAGAATTTCGGCAGACGGGCGAATTCCTTATACCAGAGAAGCTTGTCAAAAGAGAAAAAAGCAGGTATAGACTGATTCAGAGTCTTGATAAGAAGATAGCACATGCGAATAATGCCATTGAATT
>NC_087203.1:59287015-59292015 GCF_015104395.2 Macrobrachium nipponense | reverse complement strand
CGTGGCATTTCACTCTGGAGGGAATGCCAGACTACTTTATTTTGTTTTGTAGAATTATATTACAATATCTTACACAACATCATAACAGAAAAGAACTAAAATCAGTAAACAAAATTCTGAGTCTATTTGTTGTAAAATATTTGTAAATTTACTGAGATGGGAGATGCTGTAAGTTTTTTGAAGCTATACATGGCTGGGGCATTGACTGTAGTGCCCAGAAAGCACATCAAGAGTTCTTATTGTCGGTACCTTTTGATGTGCTTGATTTTCCAGTTATAGTCTTGGAGGTCCAATTCACTATCACATGAAGTGCTTATTCTGATTCCTAAAAGTTGTTAGTACTTAAGTTAAGGGGGTTAAGGTCTGCAAGGACGGTTAACCCTTAATGGATGGGCTCCATCATATGTGTATCAATAACAGGTTTTGGGTGATGAACGGGCTAACTCATGGTGAGTATCAATATTACAAACTGTACAATTTGGATGAATCAAATGGGAAAGAGTTTCTATCACTTCAAGTGGCCCTAAATGACTAGTGGTAATTTATACTACCTCAGCTCAGGCAGTGGGTGGCTCAGGGAGATCAGTATTATTCTAGACTTGATGGGGGATATGTAGTTTTTATCTTGTATGATAAGATGTTGATTATAACTGTAATTTTGCGAGTAAAAATTAGAAAAAAAACATGTATACCTCCAAAAAACTTACTGCATCTCCCCATCTTAGTAAATGTATGTAAATATTTTAAGGCAAATATACAGATTTTAGTTCTTATCTGTTATGAAGTTGTGTGAGCTGTAATTATAATTTTACAAAATAAAATAATATAGATTATTAAAAAAAAAAACATATCTAACTTGGTAAAACTTATAAGAATTTTGAATTTTCTTTCTTACATATGTATTTGGATATCTTCTTCTATCCATTGTAGTGTTTTTTTTTTTTTTAAATTGCCCAACATTAAGTTACATGGTCTGGAGGTGAGAATCATGCCCAGGAGTTCCTTTTTAATGGTGCTGTAATCATGTTTGAGCAGTTTGAAAAGTCTGGTTGTAGTCAAGTGAATGGAGGACTGGCTGACTTATGAGTATTGCCCTTAGGTGGTTGTAAGCTCTCTCACAGTGAGGCATACAATGGAAGTGTTGCTTTCCCCTGAAGAGTTTGGTTATTTGAGCAGCTACCTCAGTGATATTAGGAATGAAACAACAGAAATATTTTACCATTCCTATGAAACTCTTGAGATTCTTTCTTTGTCTTCAGATACAGCATATCTCACTTTGCATGAATGTTGGTGTCCTTAGGCATCAGCTTGCTGTTTTCTACTCTCGGCCACCCTGAACTGACAGACATTTGTTCAGATTGATGACAAGGTTAGCTCATCATAGAGCAGCTAGAATTTGATCAAGGGTTTGTAGGTGTTCTTCCCATGAGCGGGCATAGATTACTATGTCATCTAAATAAAAAAAAAACAGTTTTTAACACTTGCCAAGATCTTATTTCCTAGGTGCGGGAAGCAGCTAGGGCCCAGCAGTCATGATGAACACAGTCAGAGGGCGTGACATCTCAGACAGCAGCGCCTGCCAGTATCCCTTTTCTATATTAGTCTTGCTTAAGAAAGGGGCACTGCCCAGGCTGTCTGAACAGACCTCAATTTTGGGGGAGTTGGGATAGCTCTGGTTTTGTAACGTCATTCAGTTAGCAAAAGTCTTTGCATAGCCTGTCACTATTGGTGAGGACACTACTGCGGCTGTCTTCAATAAGGCCCAGGTCAAGTTGAATTTGTACTTGTTCTTCGATCCTTTTCGCTTGCTGGAGGTTGACCTGATAGGGCTTTGGGCTTTAGGGGTGGTATTTTCCAAGACATTGGTGCATCTGAGGCAATCCTGCATTACCTGAAGATATTGGAGTAGTAATTGTTGAATGTTTCAGCAATGGTGATCCTCGAGGCCTGGAGTAATAGATGCAAGGTTGAGTAAATTTTCGGAATTAGTTGTGGGGGCAGTATTGTCGTAATAGTGCCTACAAGGGCCCCAGGTTTAGGTGGTGTCTCTGTTCCTCCTTCTCCTCACGTTCCTGGCAGGGCTTTAGCAGGTTAATGTGCAGCCATCTGGCGTGTCTTCTCTTATAGTCTGCAAGGTAGTTTAAGGCTCCTTGCTTCCTAAGCATTTTGTGAGGGGCTGTGAGGTGGGTTTTGAGGGGTGGAGCTCCTTTCTGGAGTATCAGGACCTAATCTCCTATGTATATTGAAGCTCCTGGAGGTAGCCTTTTTTTATCGAGCTTAAGCTTGACTTTCTCTTGAGATATTATGTATTTTCTAGGGGCACTGGAGTTTACTTTGCTGTAATCAAAAAGACCTTGCAATAAAACCCTCGGAAGACTGTAACAGAAAAAGGGCAAATAATAAATGGTAGGTCGGCAATCAGAATTCTGCTTCGTAACACTTACTTTATTTACACAAGCGTAATGGTGAATCAAAGGTGACAGATCTCCTTTAAATGAAAATGTACAATATCTCGCTGAAGCAGTGATTAGCACATCAAGTAATTTAAAAGGGTACATAAATGGACCATATACAAGAGGTCTTTAAATTTCAAGCAGCCATGCAATTAAACTATCCTGGTGCGGCAGATTCCTCTCGGCAAATCAGGATGGCAGGATAAACAATCTACTTGGTAAACAATACTGTCAACACTCCTGGGAGTTAAATAATTCTAGATCAGACAGTTTGGGTGAGTTAACACACAGGTAAAATGGATTTCATTAATCTAATCACTCCTAGCATGGAATGGCGTTACTCTATACTCTAACATAGCAAGGGACACACACTGGCACTGATAAATACACTGTTGGAAAGTCAAAGCAAATGGGATTAATTAAATTTCGAATTATGGGAAAAAGCTATCGAGTCAGAAAAAACGTTACACTGGATTACAACTAACCCTCTAATTCCTGGACATACTGTACCTTTCTTCTTTGTGATGCTTGGATAGAAGATTATCCAGGTGACGTACGTAGATCTGAACTACCTTGCGAAGACGTCGGGCTCAAAAGTCAGAGTCCTCCAAGTGTATGGGGAGGTGAGAGCCTGTCTGGCAACCAGCTCAATACTCAAACAGGCGGACTCATGCAGACTAACTGGCGATCTCTGTTGACTTGGCCCTTGTAAGGCAGAGAATGTGCTGGAGGCACAGTTTCAGGCAAAGACCATGACGCATATCTGTAGATTAGAGGGAAAGATTTCTTTCTCCAATAAGTTGAAAAAGATATTGGAAGGTTAATTATGTTGGGGGTTTGGGGCCGGTTTAGCTACAGAAAACAGTGATCTTTTCCAAGTGTCATACCCTGGAGAAGCATGAAGATCCAACCCTTGGAAGGGGACAGCAAAACATTCCCTGTTTGTACCAGCTCACTCCTTATACTGTGGGTCTACCTATCCCCATACTCAAATGAAAAAGTTTTTTGAATTGCCAAAAAAATAAGCAATACAGTGGTGTAAAACCAGAAATACACACACACATACACACACACACGCACAGAGACACGCACACATATGATTTTGTTTACCAGCTAAAGCTACAGAGAAAAAATTTTAAAATAGAAAAAGACAGAGTGCCCAAGTACTTTCGTGTGTTTAACACATCTTGTGCCCCGAAGATGTATTAAATACACGAAAGTACTTGGCACTCTGACTTTTCTTTTTTAAAATTTCCCTGTGCTTTTTGCTGATATATATATATATATATATATATTATATATATATATATATATATATATATTATATATATATATATATATATATATATATATATATTCATATTATCTATATCTATCTATATATATTATATATATATAAATATATATATATATATATATATATATATATATATATATTGCATGAAATTAAAAAAGATACACAAAGATTTTCTACTAATTTCTATCAAGTCATACCAGAAGTATTGAATGAAATTCAGTCATACCAGAAAGTATTGAATGAAATTCAAGTCGAAAGTCTTGGCATCTTCTTTTTGTTTACATGTTATATATACTTATATTTTAATCCAAGCCACAATTGTAGAATATATACATATATATATATATATATATATATATATATATATATATATATATATATATATATATATATATATATATATATATATATATATACATACATACATACATCACACACACACACACACACTATATATATATATATATATATATTATATATATATATATATATATATATATAATATATATATATATATATATATATATATATATACGCATACACACACTCACACACATCACACACACACACACACACACACACACACACACACATATATATATATATATATATATATATATATATATATATATATATATATATATATATATAAAATGCATTACATACAAAAGTGTCAACATGAAATATATTGAACCAACATAAACTTCTTTCAGTTTTCTTCCGAGGATGGAAAAAGAAACTCACAACATTACTGAGTATAACTTGTTCACTTGTAAGTATTTACACAGTATT
Organism: Macrobrachium nipponense; assembly: GCF_015104395.2. NCBI lineage: Eukaryota > Metazoa > Arthropoda > Malacostraca > Decapoda > Palaemonidae > Macrobrachium > Macrobrachium nipponense. The sequence continues at coordinate 59,287,473 of NC_087203.1, read as the reverse complement.
GTACTCAACACTAGTACTTCTAGGCCCTATCGGTGGCCCTTTCTCAAGAGATGAGTAGATTCTCAGACTTCTGCTAGCCCTTAATTAACCCAGTCTGTCAACTTACACAATTATTGAGAAAGGGCCACAGATAGGGCCTGGAAGTACTAGTGTTAAGTAAAAATACTGAGTAAATACAAAGTAAACAAGTTATAATCAGTAATTTTTTGTGGATATTCTTTTTCCATCTACACATGATATATATTACTAATAAAATTTTTCATTTATGATGAACATCTTCAGAGCTCAGAATCTTCTTTTATTTTCGTAAACGAAATATTACGCTTTGGAGGGTAACGTTTGAAATCGGGACGGAAATTAATGAAGGTATCATATTTCTCTGAAAGAAAATTATATTGAATTTATAATACTCGACCCTGGTGGTAGTGTGTAAGAATACTACCACCGTAGGTCCTGCG
>NC_087203.1:59253366-59286515 GCF_015104395.2 Macrobrachium nipponense | reverse complement strand
TAAGAATCTAAGTCAGGAGGTAATAGCAAACAATGTTGATACCACCGGCGACAGAGAAAATATGATAGAAACGGGAATGGTTCCTAGTCCCTGCCGCCCAGGGCAGGCCGGTAGATCACCTGACCTACCTGTAGCGAGTGGCGCGAAATTTGAATTTCTGTCGGGGACGACGGAGTCTTAGCTATGTATATATCTGACAGGTAAGTTGATTGTATGAAATTAATAATTACTATGCCATATATGGTATGAAGTAATGCTGTATAATGTAGGCTAGGCTACCCCCTATGTAAAGATGGTACTGATTACCCGAGCGTAGGCTAGGCTACTATAATATTCTTACGGTAAATTAACATGTGCGACTTACATCCAAATCGATTTACGACTTGGTCGGAACCAATTGCGGTCGTAAGTCGACAACTACCTGTAAATCCCAGCAATGAGGAAAACAAAACAGTCTGCTTAACTTAAGGATTCATACCTGTGTGCCACCATGAATCTTTGCTGCAAGCGGCTGGACGACAGCGTAGTAGATGATGCCTCTAGGGACATGTGCCTTTGTTCTTTGACTAATGCTCCGAGGCACTTTCTGAGATCGTTTGCTTGCGGTTGTGGTCCCCAAGTCCAACCATCCAACAGCGACTGTGAAGAGGGACATGTGCCTTGACCAGTTTCCATCTCCCGCTCTGCTTCCTCTCGATCTAACTTCTGACATGGTCCACAATTGCAGCCGCTCTGAGGCCCGCAGATGCCATCGCAACAAGGACATGTCAGAACTCTCATGCCACAGTAGTAGTGACCACTTTCACCTGAAACAAAATATCTATCTATATAAACTTTTGCAAAAACTTACATTCCAAGGTGCCGTCAATTAATTAATATTCCCCTCACTCTAAATAACCCAACAAACATAACCAAATTAAAAAGTTTAACCATGTCACTTGGTTCTCATCCCAAATGTGAGGGCCACCAACCAGCTAACACTTCAAAAACAATAACAGTCTGCTAGTGTTTTAGCTGTTATTATTATTAATAGGTGTTAGTTTTTCCAGACCTCTGAGTCTCAAGTAGACTCTTCTCGGGCTGGTTCTCAGGGATCAATCCTGAGAAAAAAAAAAAAAAAAAAAAAAAAAAAAAAAAAAACTTTATTTGAGAAACCCGTCTTATTTAAAAAATTTATGATTTTATTAATTGAAAAATCCCTGCTTTCCGCAAGAATATTTTTCATTTCCGAACTCCGCAGGTAAATAGATCTTTGCTGGGTCCAATTTGGGCACTCAACAAGCAAATGCTGTACTGTCATGGGTGTTTGACATCTGTTACATTTCAACTGGGTCAGCATGTGGTGTTGACATCAAGTGACCATGTAGAGAATCTTGTGTGTCCTATACTAGCCTTGCTAGGATCACCTCTTTTGCTCTTTCCTCCTGTGAGGATGTCCTCCATGCATAGGACTTCAGTTTTTATATTTTTAAGTTTATTTGTTGTTGGCACCGAGGCCCATTCTTCTTTCCAATCCTGGTAAATTAATGTTTTAACTGATTTTACCCAGTCTGACACTGGGGCATATGAAATTGTTGGAGGGATAGTGCAGGCTAATTTGGCAGCAGAGTCTGCATATTCATTTCCTTTTATTCCCACGTGTGCTGGGATCCAACATATTTCCATTGATATTCCTGATTGGAGGAGTTGATGAATTTTTATTTGAATTTCCTGTACTATTTGGTTTCCTGGTTTATACTGTCTTATTGCATCTATAGCGCTACGTGAGTCACTGAAAATAACAGAGGACACTTGCTTTTGCCTCAGATATCATATCTAGAGCCATCTGTATGGCTGTGACTTCAGCAGTAAATACTGATGATATTGAAGGTAGGCTTTTTTTACTTAACATATTTTTTGAATATGCAGATGCTCCTACTCCAACATTATTTTTGGAGCCGTCTGTATATATCATAAATTTGTCGCCTTTTCTTCTAATTGTGCTCCAAAGCATGTTGGCGGTACATTTCCGTACTTTGTCATTTGTTTTTTGTGTAGGTAAGACAGGGAGGTACATATCTTTTTACTCTATTTAAAATCCATGGTGGTGGCAATTCCATTGGTGGGTGAAAAATTGGATTCATATTAAGTATGTTCATTATGTATCTAGCTCTTTTTGGGAAAGAGCTAGTACTATTAACTGCTGTTACCTGATTACAGTTTTGGAAGCAGTAAGTGCAGGAGACGATCCCGCTTGCATTGAAAGACCTCTCTTTGTATTGTTAATTAAATTACGGTGATGTTTTAAGGGCAAAAACACCTGCCTCCACCAAAAGTGAGTTTGTTGGGGACGATCGGAAAGCTCCTGTGCACAATCGCACGCCTTCATGGTGCACTGCATCGAGAGATTTTAATGCAGATTCTGAGGCGGATGAATAATATTGGACAGCAGTAATCTATTATGGATAAGACTGTTGCCTTATATATCATTAATAAAAATGTCTCGCTTTGCTCCCCAATTAGTGTGTGATAACTTTTTTAATATGGCAAGGGCTTTGATGCTCTTGGCTTTGATGTATTTGATGTGCTCTTTCCAATTTAAATGTTGATCAAATATTACTCCTAGATACTTGATTTTTGTACAAAAATTGTATTTCAGTGCTATAAAGATGCAGTTTGATTGTTTGGTTCTTCATCCACCTTTTGTCTTTGTAGAAGACGATTGCTTTTGTTTTATCAGTTGAAAATTTAAATCCAACTGAATTTGCCCAACTACATATATTTGAAATGGCAGTACTGAGAACTTCTCTGAGCATGTCTCAAATTACTACTCGTATAGTAAATGACAAAGTCATCAACATATAAAATGTTTTTTACACCACTTGGTAAATTTATAGTAATGTCATTGATTGCTAAAGCAAAACAATGTACAGCTCAAGACACTACCTTGAGGGATTCCTTCTTCCAGTTTATAGGTTACTAGTAGGAATTTTCTACTCTTACTTGAAAAGTTCTGTTTGTTAAGAAGTCTTAATAAATATTGGTAAGTGGCCTCTTAGTCCCTTGGAGTGGAGTTTTGCATGATGTTATGTTTCCATGTTGTATCGTATGCTTTTTCTATATAAAAAAATAATAGCTACTGTTAATTTCTTTTGTTCAAAGCCTTTTTTGATATGATCTTCTAAATGTGTTAAGGGATCTAGGGTTGATCTGCCAGCTATTGAACCAGATTGTGTTGGTGTTAAAATGGATTCTTTGTTATTACATACGTTAATCGTGCATTAACCATTTTTTTCTAAGATTTTGCATAGGCAACTTGTTAGAGATATCGGTCTATAATTGGATGGATTACTTGCATCCTTTCCTTGGTTTGTTTATTGGAATAATTATGGCATGTTTCCATTTATCAGGAAAGACACGTTTTAGCCAGATACTATTGTAAAAATTTTAATAAATATGATTTAGCTATAGGAGCTAATTTTTCTATCATTTCAAATGATATTTTATCATATCCTGGTGCAGAGGGATGACAAGAGTTGATGGCATTATCTAGTTCATCCATGTTAAAAATATAGTTATATTCCAGTCTTCAAGAGTTTCAAAATTGAGTTATTATATTTTTCTTTTGTTTTCTGATACTTTGAAAATGTGTATCTAGGCTGGAGTAAGCACTGATGTTTTCAAATGTTTCCCAATTATGTTTGATATTTCATAAGTATCATGGTATATTTTTTTTCCTTTCCATTTAAATGTATTGCAACTTCTTGGAGGTCTTATATTGTTTTCCATTGATTTTTTCCTTATCTTTTGCCATAGATCATCCCCGGTTGTGGGATGTGTTTGAAGATATGTTTGAGACATATTCCTTCCATGATGCGATTTTTTCAGCTATTACCGTTTTTTCTAAATTTGGCTGTATATTTGTTTATATGTTTAATGTGGTTTAATGTGGTTAATTGTTTTATGTTTGTTATAACTATTTTTTGTTATTGTTTATATATTAGGGCATTTTGTTGAGTGATTTAAGGCGAGTTTGAGTTGTTTGATTGCACTAAATATATGTTTTTATTTTACTTAATGTTGTTAATGTTGGATTCCACCATGGGACAGGGGATTTTGTGGAATGTGTTTTTGGTTTTTGGAATACTTTTATCTGCAGCATTTATTATGAAGTTTTGAGAAGGATTCACATGTAGTATTGTGATCTTTCATTATGTGGGAATGGTGGTTATGTTTTCGTGTGTATAGGAAATATTTATCCCAGTTAGCTTTTTGGATATTATATCTTGTAGGTGGCAATATTTTGACATTACTTAAGTAGTTCAGAATGATTGGGAAATGGTCACTTGTGTATGAATCGTCTAGGACGTTCCTTCATTTCAAATTTCCCGCTACATCATTTGAACATAATGAAATGTCAATTGAAGAAAAGGTTAGGTGTGTATTTGAAAAATATGTTGGAACTTCACTTTCATTGAGACAATACAGGTTGTGTTTCATTATAGTATTCTCTATGTTGATTCCGGATGGTGTCAGTGGGGTTATTAATATCCCATAATGGATTATGTGCATTAAAATCTATCTACTAATAGTAGTGGTTCCTGTATACTTTTGCTAATAACGTCAGAAAAATCACTGAAATTTGCATTGAAATTTGGTTGGTTATATAAATTACAATAGTAATTTTACTTTTATCAGGCATATACAGTTTAATTGATGTTATTTGATATGGCATAGATGGTATGTCAACAGGTTCCATATGTAATGCTATTATGAACGTATATGGCTGTGCCTAATTTTCCAACCATCAGTTGGTGAATAACAGGCAATTTTATAGTGTTGGATATTTGTAGGGTTACTTCCTATATGTTGTAGACATATGACACATTGGGTTGTGGTCTCGTATGATTCTTTGTAATTCACCCAGACGTAGTCGGGTTAAGAGACCATTTATATTCCATTGAATGATTTTATATTCCATTATTGGGAGGAATTGGTGTTAAATTCTGTAAATTGATTGCTGATTTTACTTTATCTCTTAGTTTATATGCATTTGAATTATTTGTGGTTTTTTAATCGTTGTATTTGTATGTTGGTTATTAGATTCTGCAGTTGTTTGTTTTTCATAGTTGAATATTAATAAGTCTGATTTTTTGATTTTAATTTCCTTTTTGTATTTTAAGGATTCAGACATAATTCGTTCCTCATGTTGGTGTGTTAAAGGGCACCTCCTTAATTTGGTAAAATTGTCAATACAATTTCGTACTGTGTCCTCTGTCTTGGTAGTTAGTTGTTTTATATGTACTTACAAAGCATTCATTACAACCACAAGATGAAGCATGGTTTGGTATGTTAATTATTGGTTTCAGAAGTTTTTGTCTAGCTTTAGAAATTCTGGTTTTGTAATTCTATTGTTCCTTTTCTGTAGTGATAAGGACTGTTGGTTTGAGGGGTTATTTGTTTTTGTTGTTGTTAATGGATATTTCGGTCTTGTGGATGGTTGGGGGGGGTGATAGTTATATTTTGGTTTGGTTTAATGGTATGATTTTCATTAGTATTATTTGATGGAAATTGTAAAGAGTGATCTTTACTGTCCAGATGTTGGCTGTTTGATTGAGATTGAGGTAATTGTGTATTTTCCACTTGTGATGAGGTTAGTTTAATATCTTTTTTAAAATGTTCTCCTGGTGTAGTTGGAGTCTCTCTGGATTGATTGTAATTTTCAATATTTACTTTTTTTTCCCTTAGGTGGGGTTCTTTCTAGAATTCTTTTCTTTTTGCCAGTTCGATTATCATCATTATTTAATTCTTCTTCTATTGGAAGTTCTTTTCCATGGATAACTGAATCATCTATGTTAGTGGTGGTATTGGTTGTTGTAATATCACTTTTATTTTGGGTTTCAGTATTATTGGTATGAAATCCAGTTTCAATGTTTATACTATCTTGTTTGTCATTGTGCTGTTTGATGTCTTGATTTTTAGTCACATTTGAAAAGGTGGGGGTTTTGGATGGATTGTTAACGCCTCTTACTTTTAGCTCAAGTCTGGCTTCCATGACTGACATTCCTGTCCTATTTATTAACAACTGAAGTTCTGTGTTATATTGGTAAAATGAACACTCCTTAGATTTTGCGTGATGGGCTAGTCCACAATTAATACATTTTGATTGATTACAGTTCCAATTAGTGGTATGGTCATCTGATGCACAGACTGCACATAAAGCTTTATTACGGCATCTTTTGTATGTGTGTCCATACCTTGAGCACTGTGTACATTGTAATGGTTTAGGAACAAAAGGACGAACTTCTCTATTTTGTTCAAGAATTTTTATTTTAAATGGTAAGTCTTGGCCTGTAAATTTTATTTTGGCAATGTTGATATTTTTACTTTTATCTTTCCTACTTGAAATAGAGTATATTTCTAAATCGTGGATATTGTTATATCTCAATTTTAGGGAGTCTAGCAATAGTTGTTTTGAAGGAAGCTCCTGCTCGCTATTGGGTAGGATGACTGTACCCTGTACATGATTCAATGTTTCGTGGCTTGTAATTATTACCTTTATATTATTTATTTCTGTTATACTTAAAAAGGGCAGTGGACTGCTTTTATTGGTTACTTGGATAAGCCATTCATTGTCCTTGATGTGTCTGCATTCCATGTCTTGTGTTTGGATATATGTTAAGTAATTTGTTTTCTAGCATCGCTGCCGAGATTTTTGTTGTCAGCTTTGAGGACTAGAAATCTTGACCAATTATCTGGTCCAAAGAGGTCATCAAAATGTACCAATGTGGGATTAAGTTGGTAATTTTTGTTTCTTTTTGGTCCTTGTTTTATGTATGTTGCTTGTCTATTATGATTTTTATATTTTTCTGTATTGCTGGGAGGATTATTTGTCTCTAATTCAGAATTATTGTTCATCATATATGGTTCCATTGTTACGATATTGGAGTTTAACCATTTTTTTTTGTTTGTTTTCTTTTTTATTTATGCACTCTATTTGGTTTTCTGGCTCTGCTGCTTTACTTGGAACAGGGTGTTCCTTGTATCTTTTATAGTACTTTCACTACTTGTGGCAGTACCTAGGAAATTCGGGAGTGACGTGCAATGGTCATCAACTGTGCCGTTAGTTTTTCCATCATGGGGCCCAGGGGTACTCAAATCATTTATTTCACAGTTTCATAAATTTTGAGTTTTTACAAAAAAAAAAAAAAAAATTCTTGAAAAGATATCATTGGCCCTTCGCGAAGTTAAATCTTTTCTGCCCAAGGCAAACAAGTGAGAAAGGACTCCCAAATGTCCGCATCCCTACCCTACCCAAAAGGGGATGGCATAACATGATTTAGTATTGGCCCAAGTGTAAGCAGAACCCGCTTGCTAGACTAAGAGTATTATGTTAATACAATTATCCCCATCCTAATCACATTATGGGCAAACTGGATAGAATGCCGACAGTTCTATTCCTAGAACCAGGCCCCCCCTGGAATCCGTGGTCAGGCTCCACAGAATAGTTCCGCCTGAAAAACAGGTCCGAACATTGTCGGGTAGATGATGGATCTACCACAGTTCTCACTATTTAGCTTCGGATTTAACTCCACGTTAAGCCATGATATGTTTTCTCATTTATTTGCTTTCAAAAATTTTGGCAAAAAATTGAAAAGTCCACATAAGTTTACTCGAAAATATATAATGTCATATGGGACTCTTGGGTTCGAACCTGGGAAGAGATTCCTGAGGTTCGAGAGCCCCCTCACCACGTCAAGGTGGTCCCAAAATGAGGGGGTTTTTAGCTGTAAACACCAACAATATTGAAATATGAAGGTTTCACATAGGGAACTTACAAGATACCCTACAATAACCTTCCCCAGTCTAAGAAACCTGCATTTGGTATTTTCACTTATTGCGTTGAATTAAAGATAGTACAGGAAATTTTGGATAGGATATCTATGATTTAATTATTAGAACAGAAATGAAAAAAATAAATAATATGACAATTTGTCCAAAATTGCATATTTCCTAACTATACAAACCTGAGGTCCTTTTACAATAGGAAGGTACTAGCGGCAGCTGGATAGGTTCGTAAGCTTTCGAACAAGGGGTTCGGTAGTTAACTGCTTGTCCGACAGGCGCGCTGCGCCGCGACTGGGAGGTGGTAAACAAATCACTTTTGCTTTTGGCCCAAGCAAAAACTGCAGAGTGAGGGGTGGCATGAGGTGGGACTATGTGTAAAAGGACCTCAGGTTTGTATAGTTAGGAAAAATGCAATTTTGGACAAATTGTCATTTGTTCCGACACGGCATACAAACCTTCAGTCCTTTTACAATAGGAAGACTCACTTCTTGGTGGGAGGAATCTGAGTCTTTTGTGAACAGACTGGTGTTCGCCCAACCTTGGAAGTCTCCCTGGTCGTAAGAGCGAGGGAGGGATCCAAGCCTCTGTCCGATTGATCGGGGTGTGCACCGCAGGATCAATGGTCAGACCTCTGGACCGGAGTACTAAAAGAGAGGCAAGCGTATCTCTTCGTACCGAGCAATGTAAGAACTTGTTCCTGTACAGGAGCAAATATAAGTCATGGGTTTTGTCTCTTGTAGGCATCCACTTCCCCCCCCCTTGTAGGAGGAAGTGGTGGATATTCTGCTCCTATCCCTAGTGAAAGGGATAGGATGGGGCTCTGTCATATAGCTCACCTGCATCTCGTCCTCATCCAGCGTAGTGGACGACCGTGGCCCTCTGCCCACAGGTAGAGGAGGAGGAAAAGAATGGGAAGAAGGAGGGAGCCAGTCACTCACTCACTCACACATCCATCCACACAGTCACACCAGGACTCGATGCTGTTTCAGCCTGCGAAGGTCTGGGTTAGCTACACACTTGTTGAGGCAGCCACCACGGGTCCCAAGGAAAAGGTATCCAAGGACCTGTGGGCAATATCCCGAAGTAGAAGGAGGTGTGAAGGTAGTCTGGTTAGACCAGACACCTGCCTTCAGGACCTGCGCCACGGAGAAGTTCTTACGAAACGCCAACGAGGGGCCAATACTTCTGACTTCGTGAGCTCTCGACGGGACTGGGACGTAACGGGTGTCGTCACTACCATCAGCCTCATAACGCCCCCTGCCTGATGACCTCCACGCAGCCAGAATGAAAGAGTGTTCTTGGATACTTCTTCTTGGTTACCCCGGTGCTAACGAAGAGGCTTCGCCACTCAGGCCTGAGGTGTCGAGTTTTCTTCAGATAGCGCCGTAGCGCCCTCACAGGACAAAGCAGCATCTCATCCGCATCATTATCGGTGAAGTCCATTAGGGAGGGAATCGTGAAAGACCTCGAACCTGTCGTCAGGGACCGACGGTTTCTGAGTCTTCGCAACGAAGTTCGGACGAAATCGAGCGTCACAGATCCCCATCCCCTGGAGTGTCGTACATCATAGGAAAGACCATGAAGTTCCCTACTCTCTTCGCCGATGCCAGGGCCAGCAAGAAGAGGGTCTTGAGGGTCAGATCCCTGTCTGACGACTCTCGGAGTGGCTCGAAGGGTGTTCGAGTCAAACTCCTAAGGACGAGAGTCACATCCCACGCAGGGGGGCCCGAGTTCCCTGGGTGGGCAAGACCTTTCGAAGCTCCTCATAAGCAAGGAGATATCTTCGAACGAGTTCGAGATGTCCAATCCCCTCAGTTTCAGGACGAGAGCCAGGGCGGCTCGTATCCTTTGACTGTGGGGACTGAGAGGAGCTTCTCTCGGCGAAGAAACACGAGGAAATCCGCTACCTGCTGAAGAGTGGCTCTGAGAGGAGATAGACCCCATCTACGACACCAACCACAGAAGACGGCCCACGGCTCCCCCTGATACACAGCTGCAGAGGACTGACGGACGTTTCCAGCCATCTCTGTTGCTGCGCTACGAGAAAAGCCTCGCGTTCGCAAGAGATGGTGGATAACAGCCAGCCGTGAAGTCGTAGGGACTGGACTGCTTGGTGGTACCGCTCGACGTGGTGGGCTGGGCGAGAAGGTTGTGCCAAGGGGGAATCTCTCTCGGTTTCTCCTGCGAGAAGAGCCAGCAGGTCCGGATACCAAATGGCCTGTGGCCATTTGGGAGCCACCAGGATCATCCTGAGATTCGGGTGACCAGTGCTCGACTGATCACCTTGCTAATCAGGCTGAAACGGGGGAAAGGCTAGGCGCGAAGAGGGTTTGTCCCATCGGGTGTTGAAGCGCGTCCTTCTGCAGCTGGCCCATGGGTTCCGGCACGGCTGAGAAGAAAACCTGAAGCTTTCTGTTGTGCCGGTGGCGAACAGATCCACGACTGGTCGCCCCCACAGGTCGAAGAGCCTTTCCGCCACTCCTGTGTAGAGACCACTCGGTCCCCTATCACCTGATCCCGACGGCTGAGCGTGTCTGCTACTACATTCCTCTTCCCTGGAATGTAGCGTGCCGACAGCTCTATTGAGTGTGCCTCGGCCCACTCGTGCACCTGCCGAGTCAACTGGTACAACGGGAGAGACACTAGGCCCCCGTTTGTTGACGTAGGCCACTAACGTGGTGTTGTCGCACATCAACACCACTGAGTGTCCCATCAAGCGGTACTGGAACTCTTGGAGGAGCGGAGAAACGCTGCCTTGAGTTCCAGTACATTGATGTGAAGGTGCTTGTCGTTCTCGTCCCACTCCTGAAGTCAGCAACTCCTCCAGGTGTGCGCCCCATCCCTCGGTTGATGCATCTGAGAACAGCTGCATGTCCGGGGGGAGTGCGCAGAGGCACTCCTCTTAAGAGGTTCCTGTCGTCCAGCCACCAGGCTAGGTCCTGCCTCACCTCCGGTGTCAGTGACACTGGAAAGCTTGGGGGATCCGTCGCCTGTGACCAATTCTCCTTTAGTCTCCACTGAAGAGACCGCAGGTGAAGACGCCCGTGAGGGACTAACTTCTCGAGTGACGACAGGTGTCCGATCACGACTTGCCATTGCTGAGTCTACCTGTTCCTGCCGAGACAGGAACTGGTTGGCTGCCTCCCTGAATCTGCTGATCCGCGAGTCTGCGGGGAAGATCTCCCGCCTGCTACCAGTGTCGATCAGCATACCCAGGTACTTCATCCTCTGCTTGGGCTCGAGATCGGACTTCTCGAAGTTCACAACGATCCCCAGATCACGACAGAACTCGAGCAGTCGATCCCGTCCTGTAGCAACTGCGAGCGGGAGCTCGCCAGGACTAACCAATCGTTGAGATACCTCATCAGACGTATCCCGTGCAAATGGGCCCAAGCAGACACCAGAGTGAACACTCGCGTGAACACCTGTGGGGCGGTTGTTGAGACCGAAACAAAGTGCCCTGAACTGGTACACCGTCCCGTCGAGGATGAAGCGGAGGTACTTTTCTGGAGGACTGATGAATGGGTATTTGGAAATACGCATCCTTCAAGTCCACTGAAAGCATGAAATCGTTTCTCCCTGATGGAGTCGAGCACGGAACGTGCCGTCCTCCATCGTGAACCGGGTCTGGCGAACGAACCGATTCAGGGGAAGAGAGATCTATCACCGGGCGCCAGCCTCCCGCCCTAGACTTTTCCACAGAAGAGATCGACTGTAAAAGCCGCCCGGTGACTGATCCGTGACGATTTCTACAGCTCTCTTGCTCAGCATGGTCTTGATCTCCTGTCTCAATGCTACGTCCTTCGATGACCCTGGAACGTACGACTGCTGTTGGACCGGTTGGAGGTGAGGGGTGGCTGAGATTCGAAGGGTAATAGATATCCCTCCCGAAGGACATCTACAATCCAGGTCTTGGCGCCGTAGCGCTGCCAAGTTGCCCAATGGCTGGCCAGGCACCCCCCCACTTCCGGCAGCAGGTGAGGGGGAACGCCGTCCCTAGCGTTTCCCCCCTTTCTTCGACTTCTTCCCAGAGCCTCCTCGGGAGAAGGAGGGCTGGGAGGAGGGCTGGTTACGGCTCCCCTTTGCAGAAGTCGAAGAAGACAGAGTCTTTCCACGGGGCTTCGACGCGACTACCGTCTTAGCCACCGTGGAAGCGCTAGCCGAGCTCTTTGGCTTGGCCGCAGTCCGAGGCTGCCCAGAAGCCTTCGAGACTGCCTGGTGAACCAGACGGTCACTGTCGTCAGTGCGCTGTCTGTCCACCGCAGCGTCCACCATCTCTCCTGGGAAGAGAGACGTGGAACTCCGTAAAGGTCCGTTGCGGAGTCCCAATGCCGCTTCACGCCCAGCCGCCCTGGAAACTCGAGTAAGGACAGCGTCCCTACGTCGGAGAACCAGTTGCCCACAGGTTTACCGTCTGGTGGGCAAGGAAGGATGATGGCTCTTCCCCCAGACTGGCAAAGTCCTCCTAAAGGCCGAGTCATCTTCGGGAGAAATTCCCCGGAGTTGGCTGCGGACGTGAGATACTGTGAGGGCCCAAGGATTTACCAGGAGACGGCCTGGAAAAGCTGCCATGGCAGTGGATTCCAGGCCGAGTGCCTCTTGCTGCGAGAACCATAGGTTCTCGGACAGGAGCTGCTGCAGAGACACACCCGGCGTTAGCCTGGCTAACTCCGGGTTCACCTGTTTGGGCGGCATCGGGTCCTCAGATGGCACGTAAAACGCCGCTGTCGCAGCAGAGGAGGTGGAAGCAGCTTGCTCGACCTGCCAGACTTGAGAGAACCGTCTTGCCCGGAGACAAGAGATTCTACCTGGTCCAGCACTGAGTCGGCAAGCTCAGAACGCGGCAAACCCACCGTCGGTCTGGGTTCCCTCTTCGGGCCCCAGAACGACTCGAGCCGGGACGTGGGCTCGGATGGTGGGAGCGGTGATCCTTCCCCAAGGTCGTTGTGCTGACGACCTGGCCGGTCCGAGTCCGAGAACCGTGCCTGGTACGTAGGACGTCGTGGTGGGATCCTGAGGGGCGCACCCCTCACGATCACTCCTCAATACCTCGCTCCTCCCGGTGTAACCCGAGGAGGTTGAAGGTATGGGAGAGGCAGACCTGACGCTCCCTCCCTCGCTGGCAGAACCAGTGGGCTTGGAGGACTGCAGGTCGATCGTCAACCCCTCGCGGTGGCGATCGAGCTGCAGGCCTGGTCGAGCCGTCTCGCTGTGGAGAACGGCTGGACTGAGGACAGCGGCCCCGGTCTCGTGTGTCAGAAGAGCTGGTGCTGGTCGCCGTACCCAATCGCTCTCTGTGAGAGTGACGGTCAGGCGACCGGCGAGCTCCACTGTCACGGTGAGACCGGTGCGTATCCTCACGGCGCGTCACGTCGCTGGTACCAGCCGTGGCTGGTGCCGGCGAACGGGGGGACCTCTTCCCAGCCTCAGCCCGTGGCCGGTCGTGGACCGTCACGTCAGCCCAGGTAGCCAGCTGATCGCCGCGGAGAGCGAGAGCTGGTCTGGTGAGAGTCGCGTGAGCGGCTTGTCACCAGTCTTCCGCTCCGTGCCGTGAACCTGACGCTGAGCTGGCTCAGAGGTCTGGTTCCTAGCTGCACGGTCGCTGGTAGGCGACCGTACACTCGGTACCTCTCGCGAACAACGAGAGGCCGAGACGGATCCTGCTGCCGTGTTCGAACCACTAACAGCAGGCGAGGGAAGTGCCGGTGTTAACTGGCACTCATCTGGTCCCCGTATTGTCTTCTTCCTTGCGGAAGAAGAGACGGGTCCTGCCCCCGAAGGAGCAGGGTGACCAGCGGAAGAACCCCCCTAACCCCCCGTCTCACCGGAGCGAGACAGGGCCCTTAGAAGCTCCCGAAGGAGACTTCTTAGGGGGGAGGAGGCGACCTTCTTCTTCTTAGGCGGTGGAGCCTTAGAAGATGAAGGGGAAGAGGCGGCAGACGACGACGACGACGAAGAAGACGATGAAGACGACGACGACAACCTTCCTCCTCTTCTTCTTCTTTCTTCGTCAGCTTCCTCAGGACCGATGTCAGATCTGTCATCCAGGGCGGAGCCGGGCTGCTGTTGCCGAAGCAACAGGGCCCGGACGCACCTGTCCGAACAGATCGGCATCGGGAGCAGCGGCGCCACGAACAGGAACAACGTCAGCAGGTTGCAGGCATCACAGAACAGCAGTGGAGACGGCAGGAACAGATACAGGACGGCAGCAGTGGTCGCAACATCACGTCCGTAAACAGCGGCTGGGCAGGTACGGCAGGTACGGCAGGCTGTACAGGCAGACCAGGTGGACGGACCAGCAGCACAGACATCCTAGTACTGGTGGGATGTCCAGGGGCGAGCTCTTCGGGCACACGAAGTTCGTCGCAGCAGCACGCAAACCCAGGCGGCGGCATCACACTCCCCCCCCCCGTGGTACGGTGACTGCCCCTGCACCGATGTAGTTGGTGTAACAGAGACTGCGTGCGGGTGTACACAGGTGAGGAGGTGAACCATAGCCAGGAGTTGACAGGGTCGTGGTAGTGGTCGTCACCGTAGCATGCGTGACCGCCACAGAGCCAGCGAGATGGTAGAGCAGCCCCTGGACATCGCACGCCCTGCAGACCCAACGATGCCACCACCTGTCCGAGTCGTCCTTCGCGGCAACAGCACCTGAGGAAGCAAAGGTCGGTGATTAGCAGGATCCTCTACCCGTCGTGCGATGTAGACGAACGGATAGAGGACCCAGAGTACAACTCAACGTCGGTGTATCTTGCGCCCTCCTCCACACTCGACAGATCGGGTGAGGAGAAGAGACTAGAAAACCCCCCCCGAAGGGGAAGGCGCCAAACGTGGGAGCTGAGCGGGCGGCAGGAAAGAAGACGAAGTGTCCGTAACCAAAGGAGTCGCGGGAGAGCTTTCCGACGACTCCTTTGCAGGCCTTCGCTTCTTCCTACCTTCGTACAAGCCCCACTGCGCCTCCGACCATGACATACAAACTTCACAGGGCTCGATGGGGTCATTCCGGCCCCGACACCAGCCCGCAAAAAAATGGGGATCAATTTCTGGAAAGGACGGACTTAACCGCATTTACGCCCTTCGGTACCCGGCCACCAATCTCCGGAGGGTACGGGGCGTGGACTCCATAATTGATCAGATAATTCACAATTGATGATAAAGAGGAAATGATGTACTTACAATGATTCTTAGCTCAACACAAACACAACCATATACTCAAGGGAAAGCAAACGACGAGAAGCGGGCAGAGAGCGTCGAACACACACGTCTACTCGCTGTGAGGCCGAAAGCAAAAGTGATTTGTTTACCTCCCAGTCGCACGCGGGCGCCTGTCAGACAAGCAGTTAACTACCGAACCCCTTGTTCGAAAGCTTACGACCTATCCAGCTGCCGCTAGTACCTTCCTATTGTAAAAGGACCGAAGGTTTGTATGCCGTGTCGGAACAAATGCATATTAAACAGAACAGAAAAATTATTTCTATTAATATATATGGAATTTAATTTTTATTGGTAAAAAAGGCTCTATTTGACTGTGGATTAAAGCGTGTTTTAATTTACATTAAATTAGAAATATAATGTTTACAATTTATTTGTGAGGGGAAAATCTTGCACTCATCCCAAGTAAGTTGGAGGTTGGATCACGCCAACAGAATGATTTTGTAAGTTAAAAGTAGGGTATAACCTTGAAGTAACACCTGCCTCTTCAATGAAGGATGATTATATATTTATAAAGAGTAAACAATAACAGGTTACTAATTACATATCTTCATGAAACCATGAAAGAAAAACAAACTAAGTAACATGACTTTCAAACACTAAATGCAGGATTTCACAAGCTATTAAGATATGTAACTGCAAACAATTCAGTAATGAAAGGATTTAATTATTAGAACAGAAATGAAAAAAATAAATAATATGCATATTAAACAGAACAGAAAAATGATATTGTTATGATACAATAAAGTTTTATACATACTTACCTGCAGATATATACTTAGCTTTAGACTCCGTCGTCCCGACAGAAATTCAAATTTCGCGGCACAGGCTACAGGTAGGTCAGGTGATCTACCGTCCCGCCGCTGGGTGGCAGGAATAGGAACCATTCCCGTTTTCTATCAGAATTTTTCTCTCTACCACCTATCTCCTGCGGGGAGGCTGGGTGGGCCATTAATCGTATATATCTGCAGGTAAGTATGTATAAAACTTTATTGTATCATAACAATATCATTTTTATACATTCAACTTACCTGCCAGATATATACTTAGCTGATTGGCACCCTCGATGGTGGGTGGGAAGAGACAGCTAAAAATACTGAGTAGACAGGTAAACAACAAACGTTGTAGGTAATAATAAATAAAACCTTGGTTCCTTATCCTGTTTAGACGGAGGGTTGACTACCTAGCTATTGCTTAGGAGTCTACTCCGTCTCAAGAGCCTCAGCGAGGATG
The DNA here is from genome assembly GCF_015104395.2 of Macrobrachium nipponense. Taxonomy (NCBI): domain Eukaryota; kingdom Metazoa; phylum Arthropoda; class Malacostraca; order Decapoda; family Palaemonidae; genus Macrobrachium; species Macrobrachium nipponense. The sequence goes on along the minus strand of NC_087203.1, from coordinate 59,270,243 downwards.
TGACCTATGGCTAAGAGTTCTTGTAGGTCTGTCAATGGGGTCTTATCCACTTACTCGACAGAACCTAATGGCCTTTGTCAATGGGGTCTTATCCACTTATATGACAATACACCTATGCCTAGTGGCACAATTAAGGAGCACAACACCGATCCCGATCACCTGATCCTAACACGAGGGTTAGTGCTTAATTTGAAAAGAGTTATCCCCTAACTCCTTTCAAACAACCCAAGAAACACACTACGTTAAATAAATTAACTCACTAGTTAAGGATCAGGTTGGTTTGGCTCCCCTCTCCCAGCAACATATCCGCGGACACGTATAAACCAAGAGAGAAGGATCTCTCTTAGGTTAACTTGACATCCTCCGTGTAATGGGAAGTCAACAAAGAGTTGCATCTCCCGTATTTTACAGCTAATATGTCCTTTATGACATATTGTTATGGAAAGAACAAGAATTCGCAAAAGCTTGTACTTCATGCGCTTTAATTCTCAGCTGTTTGAAGGAATCATCAAGTCACTTATGAAGTGCTTTAGAGATCACACTTGTCACCAAGAAGACTAAAGTGTTCTTTGACATGGATCTCTTCTGGATGAAGCCTGAAGCGGGCGCCTGGCTGGCTCCTCGCGCCTGTCTGGCACTTCTAGCCTGGCGAATGCGCCAGGCTAGTTCTTATGGAGCTTTTGGCGCATTGCGCCAGGCTGGCGCTTCTGGCGACCCTGTGCTAGGCTGGCACTTATTTTGGTGCCTTGCGCCTGGCTGGCTCCTCCCCACTTGCTGGAGCTTTCAAGCTTGGTAGAGTCTCGAGGCTGCCTGGCGATGTCCATCTCGGACACTCTTATCCGTCTGATTTGTTCGCCTCTGGCGCAATTGCGCCTGTTTTGGCACTTGGCGCCTGGTTGGCGCTACTTTGTCCGAAAGTCCTGAACAACCACAATAGTTTATCAGGAGACTGGAGAAGGGTGGAAGAAATTCTTCCACTTTGAGCTTTTGGCCTCTAGCCAGGGGAGGTGATTGTAGTCAGCTCCATCCAGTAGACGATAGGATATCTAACAGTACGAGAGAGAAGATTCTTCCTCCGGGGAGGATCCTTCATGAGTACTTCCGTTGCTAACAAGATCTCTTCTTACATGTTGATGAAGTTTCTTGTTGCCGAATCTTCCCTCTCCTTGCTCGAAGGAAGGGAAGGACCCTGGAAGTCGAAGGAGACTCAGAGCTGAAAGTGGGCTGACTCCTGATTTCTTAGCTCTTATTATATCATTCTGAAAACCTTCTGGGAAGCCTTCCGAGCCCTCATCGCATCCCAAAGACTCTGTAGGCAAACGTTTTAAAACCATCTCTTCTTCTGTAGATGAAAACATAAGGACCCTTCCTGGACAACGAAAATTCTATCTGAAAGCGTTGAGTCAGGAATAGAGGGTTTTATGTTTTCCTTTTTCCCAGACATACTATGCTGGCAAGAACCCATTGCCGAGTCTCCATTGAATCTGATGCGAGATTCCAATGCACAAAAAAAATTCACTTGTCTTCTTGGTAGTTTAAGACCCAGAGAAACAAAGAATTCCTTCATAAAACTTCTTAAAGAAGATTGATGAGGAGCAGTTCCGTCTTGTTGGAACATGGAATCTGCGGCCACGAAAAGATCCCATTCGAACCACATGATATCCTATTCTTGTCGTATTCAGGTATCGTATATGATCCCGAAGATCTTAATCCTCTGCTATCTCTAATTCCCTTTGAAGAGACAGAGTATAGCCTATTACTGCGTTCTTTGATAGCAGATAAATACAGAGGTGATTCTTTTCCCTCTGAAAGGGAAGAAAAAAACCAAAAACCGCTATGTGGTTCACAGAGGTATCGGAAGAGGGACAGTTTCCTCATTCCATCTAGCACGATCTACAGCAATTCTATGCCTTGGCTATGACTCATGTCATTTACCTTGAAAAAATCCTCTCATTCATATCCACTTCTGGTCAGTCTGCACGTAGACAGACTCAGAGTGGAGAGGTTATTAAGGTCCATTTATAATAGATACTGATAGAATATTCAGACTCTTGGAAAAGCCTTCCGAAACATGCTGTGAGAAGAACGTGACCTCCGTGAATCCAACCTCTCGAAGGCCAACATGGGGCGAAAAGCATCATCCTCTCTTCCTCTGACTCCATTATTAATCTTAAAATATCTGTTAAGAATTTATATATATATAGGGGAAAAAAGACTAATGTTTATTCCCCTTTCAAACTGGATGGCGTATATTGCTACCTTTCTTGGTTTGAGAATAAGGAAGCATTCTAGAGGAAGCTTCTTCGTCTTCAACATTGCGAAGAGATGTATGAGGAAGACGTATCGCAAGTTTCCACAACTCTCTTTCCCAAACTAAGGGGTCAGAAAGCGTTAATAGTTATTATCGAAAAGATTCTCACGGACGTGCAACCTTGTGCAGCGAACCTCTAAAGGATCGTTACGTTCCCGTGTCTGTGTTCCAAACAGGTTCTCTCTTGTTAATGCGAACAGTGGCGAAAAAGAGATTCCCGATTCTCCTTGAGATATGAGAGAGCTGTGGAATTGGCCTAATTGATTAAAAAAAAAAAAAAAAAAAAAATCCTTTCGTCCTTCCCTGGGATCGAACCCCCTTTCAATTAGACGGGGAACGAAATCGGGAACGAATCGTGACTTTACTTAGCCTGTTGTCAGAGAGTCTACTGAACCCTTTGGTTAGCAACTCGCTATATCGAGAAAATATCAAGTCCACTAAAATGCTTGCAATTCTTTTAGAATATGTGCCAGAACATCTGTACCTCCGTCATGGTACCCGGCGCCATCTTATATGTTATTTCCGTTTCTTGGTAGGAAAAAACTCTATAGGCGTAATATAGTCCATTCAGGGAAACAAACTTCTGCCACGAAGAAAACGGTTCCCATTAGACTAACCCATCTCCTCACTGAGTATGCTCCGTTCTCTAATAAGGCTATGCTTTCGTAGGCATGAAAGCATTATATAATATAGTGCTCTACCTCGGTAGAATAATCTATAATTCTGTTACATTGCGGTAAACAGCATTGAAAGGTTATAAGAGATCTTTCTATTGAAAACTTCTTAGCAAAAACTCAGACAATGTTATTCATGCTTGCCTACAAATCCCTTCAATTCGAGGCTAAGTCCGTGATTGTAAGGGAGAGAAACGTACAGTCAGTCAATGCCGAAGGAGAGAGAGATGTAACCAACCGACCATGACTGAGAACCAGATGGTACTGTATTGGCTTACAGAGACAGCAGTCTTCTTTCGCTGTCTCAGTACATTCTTCCTGAGTTGCCAGTTAGTATTCCATTCAATGAAGGAATATGGTAAAATTATTCTCGAGCTTAAGGAAGTATCCAATAATGCATATTTAAGTCTTTAAATACAGAAGCTGAGTCGGTGTTGTCATAAGAAACCCTTTAAGTGTAATCCTTACCTAGGAAAACCCTGGAAGGACACAGGGAATTCAGTTGGCAACCATAGTAATTACGGTATGCGCATATGACTCGACCATACAGTATTCCTATACAGAAAATTCTCTACTCCATTCTTTCCTTGCCGAGGCAAGGAGAGAATGGAAAATTTTACTGTCGTCGTTCTTTTCGTTAATAGAACGAACTAGTATTATCCAAAGGAGATCCCAAGTGAGAACCGAGGATCGAAGAGAATCTCTTAAGCTTTCTAATCTCTTGGACATAAGACTAAAAGGACATATTCTTCGCGTCTAACTTGGAAGAGCCTCTAATCAATAAATGAGAGTTCCTCCGAATCTTGTCCAAGAGAGCTATATGCTAAGTATTGAGATCTTTGTGAATGAGAACTAACCCATTAAGATACAAAGAGTATAGGGAATTAAATCCAGGCACTCGTTAAGTCTTCATGATTTCCAAAGAAATCGCGGAAGGGACAGGATTCCAGTTCAGATCTAGGGTTTACGAAAGGAAAAAATTGATGTTCCCTTTCCGCAGTCATTCCCTAACGCCGATGAGTATGAATGAAGGAGAGAGTCCACGTTGAGAGGAACTACCTGTTACAGCAGTCTTCTGAATATTGGAGAAGGGCTTCTCTCAGTATCAGAATCATTCTGACAAACGCGACGGCCGCCTGTGCGACCTCTTGCGCCTTTGTAGGTCACTCACGTACTGAAGTAGAAGAGCCCCTATTCGGTGAAAGACTGGCGGAAAAAGACTCTCTCTGTTCCTTTGGAAGAGAACTAGAAGTCTTTTCTATTCTCTTGCACGATACAACAGATCTTTCTGATTTCTGAAGTCCGAAGAGGAAGATCGTTTCCGAGGAGAAGAACTGTTGGAAGGCGACCCCAGCCTGGAGGATTCCGCATGTCTCGAACGTTCCGCTTTGGTGGAAAGTTCTTCGCGCTTGGAAAGTTTCTCTTGTGCGGAAGGTTCCGCGCGCCTGGAAAGTTCTGCGTGGAATGTTCCGCGCATCCGGAAAAAGATTCCTGCTTGGAAAGTTCCGAGCGTATGAAAGGCGATCCGCGCCTGGAAAGTTCCGTGCGTCTGGAAGTTTCCGCTTGTGCGGAAGGTTCCGAGCGCTTGCAAAATTCCGCTTGTGTGGAATGTTCTGCGTGTTTGGAAAAAGATTCCTGCTTGGAAAATTCCGAGCGCCTGGAAGGCGATTCGTATCTAGAAGCTTCCTCGCGTCTGGAAGGTTCCGCTTGGGCGGAAGGTTCCGTTCTCTTGGAAGGAAACTCGCGCCTGGAACGTTCCATTCTTGTGGAAGGTTCCGTGCGTCTGGAAAAAGATTTCTGATTGGAAAATTCTTCCGCTTTTTCGGAAAGTTCGGAACGTTCGGAATGTTCCGAGCGCCTGGAAGGAAACTTGCGCTTGGAACGTTCCGTTATTGTGGAAGGTTCCGTGCGTCTGGATAGTTCCGAGCGCCTAATAGGCTCCTCACTCTTGGAAGGTGCCTCTTGCTCGGAACGATCCATGGAAAGATCCTTCTGTTTGTCCACTTGATTCTAAGGCTCTTTGCTCTTGGACATTTGTTTTCGCTTTGAAGGCGCCTTGCGCCTAGAAAGCTCCTCTCTGTTAATCTCTCCCGGAAAGTTCCTCCTGCCTGGAAAGGGCTTCTGTCCTGCCTGGCGCTTCTCGCTAAGATGGTTCTTCTAGGGCTGAAGAAAACCACTCATCTATAGGAGCTAGATGCTTGGGAGAAGGCGGAACATTCTCAGGAAGCTCGGACACAACTCCACGCTTCATGGAAGAAAGCGAAACAGGAGATCAAACTCTGGTTCTCGCTTGGAGGGAGGAATGCGGCTCGCGCTTGGACTGTTGGAACGCGGCTCGCTGCTGGCTGCTGGAACGTGGCTCGCGCTAGACTGCTGGAACGCGGCTCCCGCTTCTAGCCCAGATGGCACTTTAGTGTTCTCTTAACTTTCCGAGAACACGCTAGATCGTCCGAACTCCAAACATGTCCATTCTTTGTCTTTTCGGATCCAAGATGAAGAATCGAATGAAGAGACGCACTTTTTTTTTTTTTAGGACGCCTTTCCAATGGCGAACTTGGCAGTCTGGGACGTTCTACAGATCCTGCCGAGGGGACGCCTGATCGGTGGGGATTCTCCGTAACCTCCATAAGGCTTTCGACATTCCTTCTCCTCTGGGCTTGGGAGCTTGGAAGAGGACTAGGCCTGGGAGCGAGATGGAGCCGAACAGAACGCACCCTCCACTGCACTGGAAACACTATATTCACTTCTTACCTTTTTTAAGAGCTCGCATTATGAGCTCTCTAGATTTATTCTTCAAATTTTCACAAGATGAATTTGTAGTTTCTGTGAGGTAAGAAGGTGATGAGGATGCAACAACTACTAGTATTGTTAATACTCTAATTGCTCGTTAATACGAGACTTATTAACGCTTCTAAAGGAAGCGTTTTTAGTAATATAGTTTCTGACTTCCTTGAATAGGAAGTTAGAGTGTTTAAAATCCTCAACCAAGCTTTTTTAACACTTCTTACACGTACTAGTGAATAGAAATTAAAGTTTCCTTTATTGCAAAATATGAGTGTGTCTACCGACAAATTCGGTAGTTTCACGTAAATTTTTTCTTCGAAAACTCGAAGCTAAATACATTAAAAAGTTACTAAAAGCGTATGCCGAACCAAAGACCCAGTACTTCCCTGCAAAAGACAGCCCAGAAGATCGATGGCAATGAAAAACGAAAATCAAGTCAGGAGGTACCGCAAACGTAGTTTACAATACGGCCGACAGAAAAATTCTGATAGAAAACGGGAATGGTTCCTATTCCTGCCACCCAGCGGCGGGACGGTAGATCACCTGACCTACCTGTAGCGTGTGCCGCGAAATTTGAATTTCTGTCGGGACGACGGAGTCTAAAGCTAAGTATATATCTGCAGGTAAGTTGAATGTATAAAAATTATTTCTATTAATATATATGGAATTTAATTTTTATTGGTAAAAAAGGCTCTATTTGACTGTGGATTAAAGCGTGTTTTAATTTACATTAAGTTAGAAATATAATGTTTACAATTTATTTGTGGTCTGCTATGTTACGTACTCCATGCGTAAAATGATATTGTTATGATACAATAAAGTTTGTTCATACTTACCTGGCATATATATATATATAGCTGTATTTTCCGAAGTCCGACAGAATTTTAAAAACTTACGACACACGTAGTGGGAGTCAGGTGGTTAGTACCCATTCCCGCCGCTGGGAGGCAGGTATCAGGAACCATTCCCATTTTCTATTCATATTTTTTATTTCCACTGTCTCCTGAGGGGAGGTGGGTGGGTACTTAAAATATATATATCTGCCAGATAAGTATGAACAAAATGATATTGTAATGATACAATAAAGTTTGTTCATACTTACCTGGCAGATATATATATAGCTGTATTTTCTGAAGTCCGACAGAATTTCAAAAACTTCCGGCACACGCAGTGGTCGGCCAGGTGGCTAGTACCCATTCCCGCCGCTGGGAGGCGGGTATCAGGAACCATTCCCATTTTCTATTCATAATTTTTATTTCCACTGTCCCCTGAGGGGAGGTGGGTGGGTACTTGATTATATAATAGCTGCCCCAGGTAACGTATGAACAAACTTTATTGTATCATTACAATATCATTTTGTTCATGAAACTTACCTGTCAGATATATATATAGCTGAATCCCACCGTTGGAGGTGGGAAGGGACAGAATAGAAGGATTTTGGGAAACAAATGCATGCAGATGATTTACATCTTGGTTCCGCCTGTTAGCATTGCTGGCTTCGTGGTTACTGCCACGTAAGTCTGCTTGTGCTACTAGAGTTGCCAGCGAGGTAGAGACCTATATAGCTAGTGCACTCCAGATGATCTGTCAACAGGGGCGAGACCACGACGTGACTAGACCATATTGACCATACCATGAGGGCTAAGAAGTAAAATATATATATATATATATATATATATATATATATATATATATATATATATATATATATATATATATATATATATATATATATATATATCACCACCTGACCAACCTAGCCAAAGTTAAGGTGTTTTTTAAACTAAGGCTTAAGAGTTAAGAAGTCGCCATTGGCGGCGACTCAACAACTAAATTAAGAGCTCTTCCTAACCATTTTCTACAGGATAGGATGAGTGGAACTTCTTGCCCCCAAGATTGTCTGCAGACACGTATGGCCCTAGCGAGCAGCAGATCTCATATGCCATCTTCACATCCCTCAGGGAGTGTGAAGTGAACACAGAGTTGCTTCGCTAAAACAAGTTTACTCAGGATGTTGCTGAATGCCATGCTCTGTTGAAATGCTTCCGAGGCCGCGCCCTCACCTCGTGAGCATTCTGATCAAAAGATTTCAAATCTTTGTGCAAACACAATGAAGGAGCCTTTTTGAAAGAACTCCTTAACACTAAAGCCAGGGTGTTCTTCGATATGGGCAAGTCTGGTCTTTTTCGGAACACTGCAGATTGCCCGAAGGACTTCGACTTTCTTGAGTTTTATGTAGATAAAACTTGAGAGACCCGACAGGGCACAGGACTCTCTCTGGCTCCTGCCCTCTAACTTGTGCCATCCTCGATTCCAAGTTCCTGGCCCAAGGACAAGACGGGTTTCCATTCTTAGGCCACAACGGAAGGCTTAGAGAACACACCGCCTTGTGTCCTCTAAAGCCAAAACTTCTGACGAAGGCTTAAAACCTCACTAACCCTCTTTGTCGTATCTAGGGTGGTTAGAAGAAGGCCTTTCTGATCACGTGCAAGAAGTTAACAGGTAGGAGAGGTTCGAATGCTTTGACATCAAGAACTTCAGACTACGTTAAATTCCATATTGAAAGCTTCGATCTGGACATGCACAGTCAAAGTCCGTCTGTACTAAAGTCAGGTGACCGACCAGTTGACCAATCAGACGAATCAAGGACAGCAAGGCTGTACCCTGAAGACCATAAGGCACTATTCTTCGCTGAACGATGAGTGTCTGGACTGCCTGGGCGATTCAAGCTAAGCAAACCTTGGGGGGTGCATCAACGCAACCCAACGTCGTCAGCGAATCAACTCCTGAGCAACTTCTGACTCGAGCTTCTGGTGCCAGGAGAAAGGAGCAAGGAGCAAAAAGGCGATTCAGTCCCGAAGGACGAATGCCTGACAGTCCAACCTGGTCTCATGTTTCACTATCATCGGGGGTGTATAAACGCAACCGACTTCGTCAACAAGAAACTCAGGGCTACTATATGTCGCCTGATCTCGCCCGAGTGTCTGACTCCGAGAAAACAGGTGAGACAAAAAGTAGATGGTGAGTGAGTTTCGAGATTCCACAGAATTCAAAGATTGTGAAGGGCTTTGTTGTTTGACAGAAGCAAATATCTGAGCCCAAAGGCTGTCAACAACATATTTGCGTACTCTTTAATAGTTGTGACTGCCAGCTTATCCCATTCTTCAGACGGAAAGGGAAGACGGTAATCTATTCCTGTAACAATCATCGTTTTTTTCGATAGTCTGAACGTGGGTCAGACTCAGAGCGGAGAGGTTATAGGTACCTTTCGTGTTAGAGTAGACTGACTCCCTTGGAAAAGGTCCTTGGAAAGTGAACTAGGAAGGACGTGACCTCTGTGAATCTAGGATCTAGAAGGCCAACATGGGCGATCAGCTCATTGTCGCTCCCTGTGACGTCATAAAATCATCTTATTACATTCCTAAGCGTTTGAAAAAGGGGAAAAGAGACTAACATCCATCCCCGTTCAATATCATAGGATGGCGTTTAATGGTACCGCTCCCGGATCAAGAATAAGGGAGCAGAGAAGAAGAAGCCTCTTCGTCCTCAACATAGCGAAGAGATGAATGAAAGGATGTCCCTAAAGTCTCCACAACTCTCAACATACTTCTAAAGAAAGATTCCACTCGGAAGTCAGTAGTTGCTGCCGTCGATCGAGACGATTCGTACGGACTTTTGCAATCCTGTAACGAACCTCTAGAGGATCGTTACATTCTACGCCTGTTGTTATAATAGGCTCTTTCTTGTAAACCCGAACAGGGACCGAGAGAAGATACTTCCTAAGATATGAGAGAGCTGTGGAAGATCAGAGTTGATATGGACCACTGGTTCCAAAAACTCGTTTCGAGGACTGGAGGGACGACCGAATTGCTTCCACTTCTTTCAGATTATGATCCAGGACATCTGAAACCCTCTCCAGATGTCCGGCACCTTCTTTCTATCACCTCAGGTGATACTTGACGCACTGAGAGATGTTCAGAATCATTCCTAGATCTCGAATAGAAAAATTTCAGTTCCCGGTAGGAAAAACATGTAGAGGTCTGAATTGCAGTCTATTCAGGGAAACAAACTTCTTTAGGAAGGAAATGGTCCCCAGCAAGCTCATCCATTCCCTCACACCGTATGTTTACTTCCCTAATAAGGCTGCGCTTTGCCTAAGCAGGAGAGCATATAATAGTGCAATGTTGCGGTAGACTCGTAGTCCTATACCGTGCGGTAACGAGCACCGAAAGGAATATGAGATATCTCTGTTGAACATAGTAAGGCAAAACGAATGCAATGTTTATTCATTCATGTAAGAAATCCCCTCAATCTTAGGCTAAAGTCCACGGTGATTGTAGGGCAGAGATACAGTTAGTCAGTCAATCCCGCAGGAGAGACGCAACCGCCAGCACAGAGATACGGTTAGTCAGTCAATCCCGCAGGAGAGAGAGACGTAACCTACCGCGCATGACAGCGCACGAGCTGGTACTGGCTCGGTTGGACTGGAGGACAGACACAGCAGCAGCTTACGATCGTCGTCTCTTAACTTTATGTCTGGGTTGCCAGCTACCCTATTCTACAAAGAAATAGGTCCGTTATTTTTGAGCAGAAAGAGAGACTCAAGCTGGTATATTTAAGCGAAACAGAAAACACTAAATATATAGATGCGTTTGTGTCGTCATAACACTACCATACAACGGTAAAAGATAAATCGGAAACTCCTGGAAGGCTGCAGGGAGTAACGATTAAACGTCCTTAAAATAATAGACAATAGACCTCTTGGTTGCCATCCGAAGAGGTAACTACAGCAAGCATATATGACTTGAACCAACCAGTAGTAAAATAACGCAAGGCAAAATATGATATTATATTACAATAAAGTTTGTTCATACTTACCTGGCAGACATATATATAGCTGAATTTGGAAATACAGCTACATACATATCTGACAGGCAAGTTTCATGAACAAAACTTAGAGAATCAAAACAGACAGCTCAAGCTTCTTATGTTATTGGACATAAGTGTTCATTGACGTACTCTACAAGTCTATTTCTTGTACGAGTCTGCGAATGATGAATGAGAGCTCTTCCGAATCTTGTCAATGAGAGCTTATCCGCTTCCGCAATATAAAGTTAATGAGATGTTTGTCAATGAGAATCTAACCCATTTACGGGACAAAGAGATATTTTGTCAATGAGGGGATACCCACTTACTTGACAAAACGATAGTATATTGTCAATGGGGGAAAGTCACTGAATTGACAAAACGTAACCCAGGAAGTCGAGCATATTATTTTTCCGATTCCCGTATCAATCGAGGAAGGGGCAAGAATCCTGATAAGAGACTGGGCTTTCAGGAAGGGTAGGACCCGATGTTCACTTCGGCAGCGTAGTCCCGAACTTAGGAACTAACAAAATCTATCATCTGAAAAGCCCTTTCAGATAGACAAAAAAGCTTGCAACTTAAATTTATTGGCAGTATGGCAAAGGAAGTCCTGTCTTGCGCTTTCCTGAAGAGCGTCCTCTTGATGAGTGCTTTTGCAAGAATCCTACCGAAAGTAGTCGAGCGTCATGACGTGTAGGACGTCGAGCTTTTACATAATCCGTAACTGCCTTATCACAAAGTCTTGACTGCGGTAGAGCAAACGAGATCTTCCCTTGAGCTTTCCTTAACTCCATCCACCTATGCGAAAAGCAATATTAATTGACAGAGACCTCTTGAATTCACGAAACCCGATGTCTTGCTGGGTTTCGAAGAAGAAGTTGTCTGTTCACTTTAAGCTTCCTCCGAAGCACTGCCTACTTCACATTCTTTGCAGGTGAGGTAGAAGGTATCACCGAAGGTAGAGGTAAAAATTCTTTAAGGACCCAAATCTTGAAACAAAGAGCCTTGAATAGTTCAACAGAAACGTTCAGCCAGGCGGACACCACCTGGCGTGCGCTGGTGCACGCTCGGCGTCCACTGGCGAGCGCTCGGCGTCCACTGGCGGCACGGCACTCGGCGGTCCATGGCTGCTCGGCGTCCACTGGCACGCACTCGGCGTCCACTGGCGCATGCTCGGCGTTCCACTGGCGCAGCTCGCGCATTGGCGTGCACTTGCCGCGCTGCGCACCAGTGCGCGCCTGGCGTCCATCCGAGCGTCCAAAGAAGCGTGCAGAAAAGCGTCACGCTCCTGACAGGCGTCAAAACAAGCGAGAGAAACTGCCTTTAGGGAAGAGCGAGATACATCTCGGAGAGAAATCCGACTGCACGAAGCAGTCTCAGGAGAAGGGTTGATCGTGTGAGAATAAGAGGGGCGAGGGAACGCCTTCTTATTCTCACAGTTATAAAGCTCGGATGTCCGCTCTCAAAAGCGTCCTGCTACTATGACTTCTTTTTCGTATTTCTCGGTGGAAAGACGGACACATGTTCAGGTGACGTTCGCCTTCTTACTTCTCACTGAAACGCATAACAAGAGAGAGAGAGAGAGAGGACGTGAAGCGTCCTCTTCTATAAAGCTTCTATTTAGAGGGCGCGAGTCCTTCCGAAAGCTCCAACCCCTGCACGGGGAGGATGCTTCGGAGGACGAGAAGCAATCCTTCAGGATTCGTGCACGTGCACGCACTTTGGCAGTCTGGGGAGTTTCATCAGATACTGCCGAAGGCACGCCAGATCGGAGGACGAGAAGCAATCCTTCAGGATTCGTGCACGTGCACGCACATTGGCAGTCTGGGGAGTTTCATCAGATTGTGCACGTGCACATTGCAAGGTCATAGTTTCATCAGATACTGCCGAAGGCACGCCAGATCGGTGGGGGTTCTTCGTAACCCTCCTTCTTATTCTCACAGTTATAAAGCTCGGATGTCCGCTCTCAAAAGCGTCCTGCTACTATGACTTCTTTTTCGTATTTCTCGGTGGAAAGACGGACACATGTTCAGGTGACGTTCGCCTTCTTACTTCTCACTGAAACGCATAACAAGAGAGAGAGAGAGAGGACGTGAAGCGTCCTCTTCTATAAAGCTTCTATTTAGAGGGCGCGAGTCCTTCCGAAAGCTCCAACCCCTGCACGGGGAGGACACTTCGGAGGACGAGAAGCAATCCTTCAGGATTCGTGCACGTGCACGCACTTTGGCAGTCTGGGGAGTTTCATCAGATACTGCCGAAGGCACGCCAGATCGGTGGGGGTTCTTCGTAACCCTCCTTCGGCTTTCGACATGCTCTCTCCCCGGGTCCTGGGAGTCAAGCAGAGGTCCCGGCCTAGAGGCGAAATAAGGCTGATCTGACGCACCCTCCACTACACAAGGGGCACTGACACTGCACTTAGCCACTTCACTTTTGCTCTCTAAAGCAAGCACTTTCGATTCTAAGTTACGAATCGAAAGAGTATCAGAGAAAGGGCAATTCCTCTACAGACACTGTTTTAGGGCCCGAAGGCAACACTACAGGGTTAGGAGTAACAATTACAGAAGTAGCACTCTTCACAGCAATGAAGGAGAGGGAGCACCTCTCGCAGACATATTCATAGCCCGTAGGCCATACTACAGGGTTAGGCAAAATAAAGTCTACAGGAAGGTTAGCAGGTTCACTACCCTGACTTTTTTTACTGATTAATTGCGTACATACGAATCATACGTCTTCCTTACGGAATTAGACAAAGTCTCACACTCCTTACATGACAAATCTCAACAAAGAAGCAAGACCCATACCCCTCATGCATACCGAGTGCGGATCTACCGAAGCTTTCGGTAGCCACACCCTATCTTGCAGACAACACCCTCTGAAACTAGCCTAACTAGATTCAGATATCTTATGCAAAAATGAATCAAATTCAAATCAATTTAAGATAGCATATGCCTAGCCACAAATCCAAGTAAATAAATCAAAAGACAATTAGGATACTTAGCGGCAATGAAGTTTCCAAAATCCTAACACGGAGGTACTGAAAACAGGTGTTTCCAGCACCGGCGACAGAAAAATTATGAATAGAAAATGGGAATGGTTCCTGATACCCCCCTCCCAGCGGCAGGAATGGGTACTAGCCACCTGGCCGACCACTGCGTGTGCCGGAAGTTTTTGAAATTCTGTCGGACTTCAGAAAATACAGCTATATATATATCTGACAGGTAAGTTTCATGAACAAACTTTATTGTATCATAACAATATCATTTTGTTCATGAAACTTACCTGTGAGATATATATATAGCTGAATCCCACCTTTGGTGGTGGGACTAGACAGAATAGAAGATTTTAGGAAACATATACATGCAGATATTTGATATCTTGGTTCCTTACCTGTTAGCATAGCTGACTTCGTGATTACTGTCACCTAAGTCTGCTTCTGCTACTAGAGTTGCCAGCGAGGTAGAGAACTATATAGCTGGTGCACTCCAGATGATCTGTCAACGGAGGCGTGACCACGATGTGACTAGACCATTGACCATACAATGAGGGCAACGAAGTAAAAAACAACCACCTGGCCTAGTCTACCAAAGGTATCCCACTAGACTAGACTAAAGGAAGGGAGATCTGCCCCAGGTGGTCGACCCCACAACCAAAAAACATGATATTGTTATAATACAATAAAGTTTCATACATACTTACCTGGCAGATATATACTTAGCTAAGACTCCGTCGTCCCCGACAGAAATTCAAATTTCGCGCCACTCGCTACCGTAGGTCAGGTGATCTACCTGCCTGCCCTGGGCGGCAGGACTAGGAACCATTCCCGTTTTCTATCATATTTTCTCTCTTCCACCTGTCCCCTGGGGGGGAGGCTGGGTGGCCATTAATCGTATATATCTGCCAGGTAAGTATGTATGAAACTTTATTGTATTATAACAATATCATTTTCATACAATGAACTTACCTGTCAGATATATACTTAGCTGATTGGCACCCTTTGGTGGAGGGTAAGAGACAGCAATATGAATAGACAGGAAACAAACATATGTTGTAGGTATAAAAGAAAAACCTTGGTTCCTACCTGATAGGTGGTAGACTTCGTGGCTGTAGCCCGGTAGTCTGCATCACCTCAAGACTTTAGCAAGATATGTGATCTATGGCTAAGAGTTCTTGTGGGTCTGTCGATGGGTATATGAACCGCTTACTCGGCAGAGCCTGAAAGGACTTTGTCAATGGGTACTGGACCACTTCTATGACAACACACCTTATGAAGGAGCACAACCAATCCCGACCACCTGATCCTAACCACCATGTTAGTATATAGAATTGTTCCGAGTTATCCCCGAACTCATTACAAACAACCCATAACTCGAAACTAAAACGCATTCATACCAAAATTCTCAAAAATGTTATTGTTATGATACAATAAAGTTTGTTCATACTTACCTGGCAGATATATATATAGCTGTATTCTCCGACGTCCGACAGAATTTCAAAACTCCCGGCACACGCAGTGGGCGGCCAGGTGGTTAGTACCATTCCCGCCGCTGGGAGGCGGATATCAGGAATCATTCCATTTTCTATTTCAGATTTTTCATACATGTCCCCTGAGGGGAGGTGGGTGGGTACTTTAATTATATATATCTGCCAGGTAAGTATGAACAAACTTTATTGTATCATAACAATAACATTTTGTTCATGAAACTTACCTGTCAGATATATATATAGCTGAATCCCACCATTGGAGGTGGGAAGGGACAGAATAGAAGGATTAGGAAACACCTCAAGTGCAGATGATTGACATCTTGATTCCTTACCTGTTAGCATAGCTGACTTCTTGATTACTGTCACCTAAGTCTGCTTTTGCTTTACTAGAGTTGCGCTCTAGATGATCTGTTAACGGGGGCGTGACCACAATGTGACTAGACCATATTGACCATACTGTGAGGGCAACGAAGCTAAAACCACCACCTGACCTAACCTATCGAAGTTAGTCCCATAACTTCTAGGCTAAAAGAAAGAACGAAGCGCCTCAAGCTTACTAACCCTTCAACCATAAACCAACACCAAAATTAAAAAGCACACCTACCCCTTCTATAGGATAGTATTTGTGCTGCTCCCTGCCCCCCAACACCATTTCTGCGGATATGTATGGTCCAAGCGACTCGCAGTTCTCATATGCCGTCTTCACCATCCCGCAGGTAATGTGAAGCAAACACAGAGTTGCTTCGCCAAAAAGTAGCGCTAATGAATATCATTAAGTGCCAATTATTCTTTTCGAAATGCCATTGAAGTTGCAACAGCTCTCACTCATGGCTTTTATTTTCAAAAGCTTCATATCACCATCCGAGCAGGACGCATGGCTCCCTCCCCGATTTGGTGCTTCGTAAAAAGAATGCCAGTGCATTCTTCGACATAGGAAAGTCGGGTCTCTTAACAGAACACCATAAGTTCTCAGAAGGACCCCGACAATCTTTGGTCTTTGCATGTAAAATTTGAGAGCCCTGACAGGGCACAGGACTCTCTCTGGCTCTTGTCCGATGAACTCTGCTAACCCCACTTGATTTCAAAGGTTTTTGGCCAGGGGTTAGATGGGTTCTCATTCTTCGCTAAGAAATTAGGATCCAAGGAGCACACTGCACTGTGTCCTCTGAAACCCACATCTTTACTAATTGCCTGAATTTCACTAACCCTCTTTGCCGTGGCAAGAGCAGTTAGGAAATCGCCTTTCTAGTAGTGTCTCTCAATGAGGCAGCATGCAGAGGTTCAAAGGGAGCCGACATCAAGAACCTTAGAACTACATCAAGGTTCCATGATGGAACCTTCGGTTGTAGTACTTTGGTTGTCTCAAACGATCTCAAAAGATCGTGAAGATCTTTATCATTTGACAGGTCTAATCCTCTGTGACGGAAGACAGCTGACAGCATACTCTTGTATCCTTTTATTGTGGGCACTGCTAGTTTGTCCACATTTCTCAAATGCAGGAGAAACTCAGCGATTTGGTTCACAGAGGTCGTGGAGGAGGAAATACCTTTCTTCCTACACCATCTCCTGAAGACAGCCCACTTCGACTGATAAAACTGCTCGAGAGGAAGCTCTTCTCGCAAATGGCAATAGCCTCTGCCACTGATCTTGAAAAACTCTCGCTCTGGCCAACCTTCTTGATAGTCTGAACGCAGTCAGACTCAGAGCGGAGAGGTTTCCGTGGTACCTCTCGAAGTGGGGCTGTTTGAGAAGATCGACTC
>NC_087203.1:59211226-59252866 GCF_015104395.2 Macrobrachium nipponense | reverse complement strand
TATATGTGGGTTGCCACCTCGAGCTCAGAAAAACACAAAATATAGTGGTATAAAGAGGAAAAAAATGATAAGGGTGAGGAAGACATGTTTCATATTTGATGAGGACTGGAAGTTCACTTGTCACTTGTCAGTGAAGTGACAAGTCGATAGAAATTTATACTAAATGACATGCTGTGATATAAACAATGAAATTATATGATGCTATATGCATACCGTCAAGTTTCTTTTATTCCTTCAGTACTATATTATACAAAATAAAATGCAGCAGTTATTTGAAGGCAAACATTGACAAGGCATAATTTTATAGTCGGGCAAGATTAATAAAAAAATACGCTCAAGTGATTTTAAAATAACGATGCTCAGGCAGCCAAATACAGAACAAATGGCGTTCTGTATTGGTTAAATACAGATCGCAACATCTCTCTCTCCAATACAGAACGAATCTGTATTTTACAGAACATGTGGCAACCTAATATATATATATATATATATATATATATATATATATATATATATATATATATATATATATATAGTATATATGTATATAATGTAGCACGAAGGAACACGTACTTGAGAATATCCTTAAATCCCCAGTAGAAAGGTAAGTGAAACAGGGACTTGGAACAAGTTCTTTAGGGGTAGTATATTCTACACTTTCAAATATATATATATATATATATATATATATATATATATATATATATATATATATATATATATTATATATATATACACATATAATATATATATATATATATATATAATATATATATATATATATATACGTATATATATTTCTTTTTTTAACATACACATTTGCATCTAAGATGCGGTAACCCAAGATGTTATCCTTCTGATTCACAACAAATCTGTTCGGGTTATGGTAGCTGGCCCTATGCTTTTCTCTACTTTGCTGTAACGCCCATAGTCAAAGCCCATCGCGTACCTGATTCACTACGGAGGTCCACAAGGCACAAGAATAATTCAAGATCGAACTGGGTCTCTCGCCTGCTGGGCGATATCATTAATCAATGACTTGCACGGTAACCGTTACTGTGTAATATGTGTACCATTAGAGATTAACATTTTCGGTAGCTGAACAGTTTAGAAATTCTGTAAAATAAGACGGATAAATCAGTTACACTAGGATTTTCAATGGGCGAATAACTGACTACCACCGGTTTCGACAGGAAAATACTGAATTCCGTAGACCTACTGAACTTACATCCTCTACAAACAGATATTTTACCATCCAGTAATTTGACTTAATCGGTTTACATATGTTTACTAAATTTTCATACTCATACTATATTTTCATTTAATTTAGCAAAACCATTATTTTTTTTTTATTTTTTTTGTAAGGCCAAAATCGTTCCTTTGCTTTATGTATAACCAGTTTAGCAACACTGCTTTCTCAAATACGCTTGGAGCTCATTGGCTTATCACATCTCCCCCCACCCCACCCGACCTTCTCTCTCTCTCTCTCTCTCTCTCTCTCTCTCTCTCTCTCTCTCTCTCCTACCTATCAGGTTCTTAATCGATGCAACTCTGACGTAGTTAGTGATGTCTGCAGATTGCATAGCATGACCCTTCTGCAATATTCCTTCGACAATCTGGTGCTTCCTCGAGTCTCTGCTCGCTGAAGTAAGACCTCAATTTTCACCAGATCTTCCTGTATGGCTGAATTTCCTTCCGGAACCATTTCTACATTGTAATGACACCCACTTTAATTTACTGAGATTGCCTCGGCTTTGGTAAAGCAATTCCGAATAAAGCTTCCATTTTACCTGCAAAAAATTCAGATTGGAATCGTCGGCTTTACATTTCATCCCTTATATTATATGTTAATTCTACGAATTTATATCTTCCTACACTTACAATCTACTTTCCTGTAGGGGAAAACAATAAAGAAAATGTATAAAAACAATAATAAACATAATTAAAAAAATGAATGCCCAATACAAGAATTCACCTCTAAAGAAAATACTAATAAAAAACGGCAATGCAATTCTTATCATCGAAATCTAAACAGATACAGGAAGGTTTATTTACAGAACATAATGACGGCTAACCACAACTGAAGTAAAATGAATTTCTACGTTCAGTTGTTGAAAAATGTCCTGACGATAACTGGAGAAACATCTATTCCCTCCCATAGAGGGAGAACAAACTTTCCTTTTCCATGAATAACTTTGCATACAACAATAGGTTTGTCTGAAGCCGCAGGCGCCTTCACATGACATGTTCATTTACTCCTAAAGAAAAAAAAAAAATAATCCGGGGGACACAGTGGCGTCCAAGGCACATTTCACTGGAGAGAAAAATCACTCATTGACGAAAACAACCATGAAAACACAAAACATGCAAAAGGCGCGGCCACAAATATCGTTTCATATGCAGTTCACTACACTTCGGGAATAACTTAAATCCAAGGGAATTATAAAGCAATAAGCGCTTCGTCACCAGTAGGATTCAAGCCGCTACCTGGGTGAGAAACAAGAAAATCCAGACTATATTGAATGCCTTATCATGTATCGACTGTGAATAGTGAATGAACACCCTTTCCAATACACAGCCTCTTCATAAATTCACAGAGAAGGCTCATCGGCAACGCCTTGGACCCCCTACATGCTGTGACATTAACCTCTTATCTTGTAGAATTTGACGAGCATCTTCGATGTTAGCTCCTTTCTTTATGAATACTACTTCCTCCACGACCCCATCTGCCCAGCTGTTCCGGGTCGTCTTCTCCGATTCCCCTCCGGGCGTGCGAATCATACATTCTTTTCACCACTCTGCTGCCTTCCATTCTTTCCACATGACTGAACCTCCTCAAATACTTGGACCCGTCCTTTCACGCATGCAAACTGTTTTTACCACTTCTACACGTCTCCACATTTCTTAACAATTCAATCTTCTTACGTCACATACGATATGCAGATAATTCATCTCAACAGCATCGACTTTTTTATATTCAAATTCGAGACCCACACTTCACTTTCTTAGAAGCGAGTTCATATCCATGTGAGGGAAAACAACTTATAGTTGAAAAAAAAAATGAGAAAAAATGCGTGAAATTATCTAAAAATGAAAACATGTAAACACTCTCTCGCACAAGTACTAATTCGTTTGTATTCTAAACTATACCTAATATAAGTGCGAGCCTGCACAAAATAGAGAGAGAGAGAGAGAGAGAGAGAGAGGATGGCTTTCCAGAAGCGTATAATTTCCGAGTTCCTTGCTCCTAGTCCCATTTTCGTGTAGCGCCACTCATGTGGCATAGGCCTATCTTCACATCACAGCGAAGACTAAGCCTAGATAAAGGAAAAGAAAACTACAACTCCCTGCCTATCTTCACTTTTTTTCGTTTTTGAGTTCGTCTCGGCTGATAGCTGAAGAGGAACGGAAGTACGCAAGTCAGAGAGAGATGTGTTCAGGTGTGCGAGATCCAACAATTAATACAAAGAAAGGGTAACTAATTGAGTGATTTTGTATACAAAAAACTGTCGTCACACAAGGAAAGAGTTACTTTACATATCTAGTCACATGGGGCGGTATCGCAAGGACGTGCTTTCCTCACAGAAAACAGAATCAAAAGAGCTCATTTTCCTCACTCATTGGCAGTGTCACGAGAACACGTTTTCCGAAGCATCGTCAACAAGGCTGTGTTCCTTCCTGAAAGCTGTGTTACTTAACCACTAGTTCCTTACTGATGGTGTTCCCTTATAAAATGCAGTACCTTCGCTCTTATTTACCACATATTATTATTCGAAACAAGCAGGAATTCATAAAGAGTAGCGTCAAATGTGCATTCAACTTCCAGGTTGTCGGATGTTTGTCACCTTTCCCCAGAAGCACCTCGATTTTCTTATTTTCGCAATGTAGAGAAAGACGAAACATTTCATTTGATTGATTTTAGCTACTTAAAATTAACCTAAGCATAAGACAGTACTTTATAACAAGTTCTACGGAAAATATACCTCAAATGAAATTAATATTTCCATATTTCAAGTGGTTCATTTGGTTTTTTCAGTTAAAACAGCATCAAGTGATCAGTTGTGTAAGAGGTGATGGTCCTTGAACGGAGAAAATTCTTCAAACGGTAAAGCATGCTTATGGTGTACGATTTTATTTATTCATATATATTTATATATATACATATATATAATATATATATATATATATATATATATATATAGATATATATATATATATATATAGTAACTAAAGTTGAAGGCGGTTGCTTGAAACCAGATAAGCATCATCGGAGGGTGGAGAGATACCAAAATCCTTTAAAGTTATGTATTTATTGCTGACGTTTCAGGACCATGTGTCCCATTTTCGAAGCTAAAAAAATTAAAAGAATAACAGAATAAAATGAGACTCAGATTAAAACATGATAAAAAGTTATTTCTTAACAAAATGCAAATTAGGTACAAGAGAAGGGAACAGTGATTACCAAGTAGTGCTGAAGGCAAAAGCTGAGTGACGGTCAGGGTCCGTTTGGTGCCGACGGAAACTCAAGAGAGGTACAGAGGAGTTGACGTGGACTGAGTATTTAATTGGGGAACCAGTTGTTTGATAAAAAGAGATTCGAGTATTGCCAATTGGTGTTCGTTGGAGCTTTGCCTATGATTTTGAAATCCTTGTAATTTATATTGTATTTGCATTTTTTCCCATGATCTCTAATACAGGAAAATTCGGGGTTTGATAGTTTGACACCCGTACGATAGCTAACGCCACGATGGGAATCTAATCTTACCTTTAACAACCTCTGGGTGGAGCCCACGTACTTCCCCAGGTCACATCTGGGGCAATTAAACAAATATGACTCTCGAGGTCATCAAAGGAGGTAGACTCTCTTTATATTTAAACAAGGACTTGATGGTCATTGGGTTACATGGGATCAATATTAAGTTGACTGCCGGTAGGTATTTGCATAACAATAAATCTCAGTTCTTGATAAAAATGGCTATCATATATTAGGGGGACACTAGCGTACAGATGTAGTTTTGGTACCGTTGGCAGTTCAAACTTTGGGTGGAAGATATCATTTAGAAATTTTCGCAATTGTTTGTAAAAGAGTTCTGATGGAAAACAGTTATTTACAAAGTACTGGTGGAGGAACGTAATTTCTTCATGAAACGTATTCCACCCGGATGTTAAAATAAACGCTCTGTGGAAGAGAGTAGACAAGGAATTTAACTTGAAATTAAAAAAGCAGTGGCTATAAAAATTAGAACCCAGACCAGTAAACGTTCTCTTTCTAAAACAGTGTATTAAAATGTTCGTCAAGTCTAAAAACCAACACATCAAGGAAGGGCAGTTTATTTTCATTTTCATATTCAATTGTGAACTTGATATTTGGATGCATTTCATTGGCAAGTTCGAGGAATTCGTCTGCCCCGATCTTTTATTTCTAATAACAGGAATGTGTCGTCAACAAATCTGCTATAAAATAGAGGGTGACAAGCCAGAAGGCAGCGTCCAGCAACTGCTCCTCCAGGGAGCACATGAAAATATTAGCAAAAGTGGGGCCTAAAGGTGATCCCATGGCCATACCATCGATGGTTTTTAAATATAAAGAGAGTCTGCTTCCTTTGATGACCTCGAGAGTCATATATTTGTTTAATTGCCCCAGATGTGACCTGGGGAAGTACGTGGGCTCCACCCAGAGGTGGTTTAAAGGTAAGATTAGATTCCCATCGTGGCGTTAGCTATCGTACGGGTGTCAAACTATCAAACCCCGAATTTTCCTGTATTAGAGATCATAGGAAAAAATGCAAATACAATATAAATTACAAGGATTTCAAAATCATAGGCAAAGCTCCAAACGAACACCAATTGGCAATACTCGCAATCTCTTTTTTATCAAACAACTGGTTCCCCAATTAAATACTCAGTCCACGTCAACTCCTCTGTACCTCTCTTGAGTTTCCGTCGGCACCAAAACGGACCCTGACCGTCACTCAGCTTTTGCCTTCAGCACTACTTGGTAATCACTGTTCCCTTCTCTTGTACCTAATTTGCATTTTGTTAAGAAATAACTTTTTATCATGTTTTTAATCTGAGTCTCATTTTAATTCTGTTATTCTTTTAATTTTTTAGCTTCGAAAATGGGACACATGGTCCTGAAACGTCAGCAATAAATACATAACTTTAAAGGATTTTGGTATCTCTCCACCCTCCGATGAAGATATATATATATATATATATATATATATATATATATATATATATATATATATATATTATGTATATATATATAATATATATATCACATATATATACACACACACAATATATATATATATATATATATATATATATATATTATATAAAACGTTTTTATTCACTTAGGTGCACTGGTGGCAAGGTGAAGGAAGGGAGGAAGGTGCTTGAAATCTATACTATTTTAAGTTGCAACCCTATTACTACTACTACTACTACTTCTACTACTACTACTACTGCTACTACTACTACTACTACTGCTGCTACTGCTACTAAATGTCGTTATTTATTCAAGCGCAACAAGGTATGTTTCCAGAGAGTATTAATCCCGCGTAGAAAAGAGAAAAGAAAATAAATGAAAGGAGGAGACAGGAGAGAATTCAGTGAACTGTGGCCTTTCAAGGCAGCAATCCATTTTCCCACAAACTTAATTCTGTCTTCAATAAAAACGTCATTCCCTGGACCAAGCCATGGTTTTTAACATAGTAAAACGAAACATTCTCCAAATACATTCCCCAAATTGGCCCACGTCACGGGGGCGCTGAGTAAGTAACAGAATGTTATTGTTATTGTACTGCGCAATGTTTTACATTCTCCGCTGCATTGCATCACTGGCCCTACAGTTTGTCACGACGAGCCCTTCTGATTACCGTGGGATCCAAAGTCTCTACATGGATCAATATATTTTATATTACGCTTTATTATAAAGGTTTAACGAGACTACGCAATCAAATTCCCAAAGCCCCAAAGGTACTAATATTACATGATTATATGACAGTATATTGTATATTATTGCTAACTTGGATGATTTGTTCTTAAAAGTGAAAACTGGCGCAATGTCAAGTTAAAAAGAATAGTTACCTAAGTATAAAAAGACCCCGAGGAAAGAATAAAAGTAAAAGACAGCAAGTAGGGCAGCTGGGAACCAAAGGAAGGCTACAAAGAATATTAGCAACTGTCAACTGACTGAATTCTGTTGAATGTCGTTCATTCAACGGATCATTATTTGCTACAAAAATATTATCAGAAGGTAATTATTTGCCATCACATAGATAATTAATTGAAAATAACAATTTGCTATGAATCATTCAAAATAAACGATGAGTTAGAATATTCTGCAGGGAATATTTCCAATCCACTGTCCATTGTTGATTTGACTATATCTTTTCCGCTATTCTAATATCTCCGTTTCTTTCTCTCTTCTTTACATTGAGATTTTTATCCAGCAAAAATTAACATAGCAAGTCAATGGCCATTTACGCATTTAGACAGCCTAATCCTTTCTCCAGTACGAAGATGTCTTGAACTAGACCTGCTTCCATACAAACCCGGACAACAGTCGGGAGTCATTTAACTTGACTGCCGAAAGATGGTTCTGCAGATATATATATATATATATATATATATATATATATATATATATATATATATATATATATATATATATATATATATGAGAATGTTGTCACATCACCACGAGTCATATACCAGCACTTAAAGCTACAAATGTCCTTCAATCTCTAATTCGCTCTACCTCGGAATTAATATCGTTTTCATATATGTTAACCGAAGGGGAATGAGATATTAAAGACATTTGTAGCTTAATGCTGATATATATATATATATATTATATATATATATATATATATATATAGTATATATATATATATATATATATATCTGAGAATATTTCATATAGAAGCTGCTCTCCATACCGTCCTGACTGTACCTCCTCGCGTCTAAACGAGAAAATTTCTGCTCGCCTGTGTTTGTTCCTGGAGTCTTTTACTTAGAGGCACTTATTGTGCAGCCAATGAATTTCATTTTTGAACCTGTATCAGTCTCTGTTATAAAGAAAATATTCATGATGAAGAATGCCATTTAATTTCTTCCTGATTTTATTTAAAAACTTTCAGCGATAGCCTCTAGTAGAGAAGATAAAGTAAATGTCACAGTACAAAATATAAATAGACAACAGTACTTGGTAAACTTCTAAGCTGAGCAAGCAGTAATTCCTCAAAAGTTTGCGACAACATGGACGGCCACCACGGCCGAAGGAAACAGTAAGAGCAAAGTGTCCCACATAAACTTTGACATTATTCCAGACCCTTCAAACCTCACTTTCCCTCTTTCATAAACATCAGTTTTTCCCTCTGTTTCTTCTGCATGCTAATGAGGCTCCTCCATCATTTTCGGTTCCCGGTTTCCAACCACCGGCCTCCTCATCCTCCTCCTCCCCCCTTTCATTGTGGGTGCAGGAGACCACGGCCTGTCATCGCCAGCAGCCGAGGCCTGCGTGACTGTCCCTCAACCGGCCCTGTCCCTGACCCACACACTGACAATAAACCGTCCACTTTCCTGATGGAAACAGCGGGCTGTAACTGGGAAGAGGACGCAGCACGACAAGCGGGGGACGTAGTAACCAATGAGAGCGCTGCCCTAAAAAGGCAAAACGCATCAACTCCAAAAATGCGATTTTTGAGATTTTATATCAATGGAATCTGCAAAAAGAGGCAATCTTATCCTGAAGGTAGATTAAGCCTATCTTGCCCGTAAAGAGAGTTTTAAACAGGCAAAATGCATCAACTCCACTGGTTTCTACATTATTTGAAGGCAAAATGCATCAACTCCACTGGTTTTCTACATTATTTGAAGGCAAAATGCATCAAAACCATTCTTTTGCGCCAGAGATGCATTTTGCCTAAAAAAGAAAGAAGCACATCATGGAGAATAGTGCGTTACACTTTGGACATGATGCGCTTTGCTGAGATACAAAATCCATGATGAATTTTGGAATATGCAATATGCCACACAAAAACAATGGTTGCTCGCTAGGATTTGTAAAATGCCTGTCCAAAGAAAAAGACCAACAACATCGGCAAGTGCAGAAAAAACGTGCTCCCTTATATATTCCTTTCTCAATAATTCAGGAAATGAAATAAAGGTTTGCCAGACATTCTTTATTCAAACTCTTGGTTACAGCAGTAATAGGGTCATTGTTGAACTGCTGAAAAATTCCAAAGAGTCTATTTTGGGGATGAACAAAGTACAGTCTGACAAAAGAGGCCGGCATATCCCAGCAAATAAGAAAGATCACTCTGTTATTATAAAACATATAGAGAAGTACAATCCTCAAATATCTCACTACAGGAGGGAGCATGCCCCAAACAGAAGGTACATTTCATCAGAAACAAACTTGAGAGAAATGTTTGAAGATTTCAAGTCACACAATCCAGAATATGATTGCACATACAGCACATACTATGCAGTGTTCAAGAAAGAAAAAATTGGATTTGGTGAGCCTAAGGAAGACATCTGTGATGTATGTGCTGTTTACAAAAACCTTCAAGAGGATGAAATTACAGACAGTGTATATAATTCACAAGCAAGTCACATTACTAAGGTGCGAGAAGCTCGGAATGCCTACAATGAAGACAAAGAAAAAGAATGGAACTCAACGAGCAGAGTTTATGCTGTAGATCTACAGAAAGTTCTTTGTTGCCAATGATTAACGGCCTAAAGAGTTGTATATTCACTCCTCGCCTTATAGTTTTCAATGAAACTTTTGCCAGCATAAAGGGAAAAGAATCGAAGGAAGGGAAGACGGCTACAGCAAAAGACAAACATTATGCAGTACTCTGGGATGAATCAACTGCAGGAAGAAACAAAGAACATATAACTAATGCATATCTGTCTCTTATCCAGAAGGAAAGAGATGGAAATGATTTTGTGTTCTGGGCAGATAATTGTGCAGCACAGAACAAAAATTGGAGCTTATATAATGCCATGGTAATTCTTGTCAACTCTGATAATGAAGTTAATAGCATAAATTTTAAATATTTAACCGCAGGCCACACATTCATGGCTGCCGATGGTATACATGGCCATATTGAAAAGTCCCTGAGAAGACAAGGAGATATATATGATTATGAAGACCTGAAAATGGTCATTCAAAACTGTCAAGCGACTAGAAACCCTTGATATCAACAAGAAGGTTTTTCAAGATACCAGCAATCAATAAACAGAGAGGAACAAGGTTACAAGAAGAAACAGACATATCATACTTAGAAACTCTTGTAGACGTCAAGTTTGAGAAAGGGGCAATAGGATTTCATTGCAAGACAACTTTCAGCATAGATAATTATCAATTTTGCAACTTCATCAAAAAAACTGTTGAACTATCAAGTGAACTCCTTAAGACTCCCCTGGATTTATCTTCAGTGAAGAAGAAAAACATTGTGGAGTAGCTTGTATGCAAAATGCCTAAAACCAGAAGAGGATTCTGGATAAATATGCCCGAAAACTCTAGGAGCGAAGATTTGCTGAAGAGTCATATATGTTGATCTGAAATAAAATTAGACTGTTTTTCCTTGAGATCCAAAATTAGAGGTTAATTTTCAGGTTAATTTCCAGAAAAGTAAGGTGTCATAATTTTTTTTCTTATTACTAATACTGCAATCATTTTGAGTGTTATTTCTTTTGAGTTTTTGAAAAGGAAATTTTTTAGGAATACTCTAAGAATGCCAAGTCAGACTGTAGCATTCAAGTAAAAACTAATTTTGGATTAATTTTCTATAAAATGTATTGTGCAAAACTGAAGTTTATTAGTTTTATTTCAAAGTTATTCTATTTTTTTTCTCTTGCCTCTCATTGAAAAAGATATGAATTTTTGTTCAATAAATAATAAATATTCTATACCAGAGTCCAATATTTTTGTTTTAATAACCAAGTCAGAGCCTTACCTTTAAATGCCATATATTAAATTTCATCACTAAAACATGAGAAAAATACACATCACGTAATTATCTGATAACATAGTAGCCAAGTTTTCAAAGCAGAACGCATCATGTCCACACTAGGACAAAGTTAGTCTGCTTTGGGAGGAGCGAATGTTGGGTATTAGTTAAAACATTTTGTGAAATTTAATGCAATAAAATACTCCTACTAAGGTTAACCCATATGTTGACCAAATTACAATATGCAGATAAAATTAGCAAAAGAATTATGATGAATCAAACCTTTATCATTGATTTTCTCAAAACTAAGATTTTGGAGTTGATGCGTTTGCCTTTTGAGGGCAGAGCGGATCAGCTGGAGGCGCGGAATGGTGTCGCCCACAACAACTTGATTTGTGGAATGATGTGTGGAAGTAGGGGACGTCGCCGTGACGGCCAAAACATCAACGCAACGATACCACAGGAAGACAGCGACGTTTCCTCCACAAGAACCATGCAATACGTAGTAATGTGGGACGCTCGAGCCTTTCCTCGGAGACAATAATGATGACGATTTCAATGTTTGTATCATAAGCAATAATTGTCCTGCGTAGGCTGACTGTTCTATTAAGATATCCTATCCGATTGATAACAGGATACTGATTTAATATCATCGTACTTATATAATTCCAACTTGGGTTTTTTGATCTACAGAATGCCCGTACAGTAATTGATTAATGACACGGTACTTGCTGTTCAACGCAGATCTACTGTTCTATCAAAGGAAGGTCATTTACCACTTGAAAGCAACAGGGCACGGGCATAACTGTCCGACAATGTTTTATAAATAATCACAAATGAATGATTGTATAACTGATAACCACATCCAATGAAAATCAGAAAAACGCCTTTGAAAAGATCTCCTCAAAATGAAGAAATAAATGACCAGTAAGTAAAAGAAATACGGAAACTGATGATATCAAATAACAAGACGCCGAAAACTCCATAGCTTTCCATAACTTTCACTAACTTATTTTTCTTTACGGGATAAAAAAAGAAAATCCCATAAGTTTTTCCTTTCGTATAAAAGTTGACCGAAAAATTATTCCCTCTTCTTCTCCCTCCTGCAGGAGGAGTTTTTACTTGACACACTCACGGTTTTTATAATCAGATATAATG
This sequence comes from Macrobrachium nipponense, assembly GCF_015104395.2. NCBI lineage: Eukaryota > Metazoa > Arthropoda > Malacostraca > Decapoda > Palaemonidae > Macrobrachium > Macrobrachium nipponense. Next base: position 59,240,738 of record NC_087203.1, on the reverse strand, counting down.
CGATAAAAATATTTAACGTTTGTCAGTGTTAACTATTTGCAGATTTCTTCTAATGGAGTCTATTTTCAATGAAAAAGCATAAAGCCCAACTTCATGAGAGAGAGAGAGAGAGAGAGAGAGAGAGAGAGAGAGAGAGAGAGAGAGAGAGAATCTTTGCAAGCGTTCCACTTTCCAAAGCACTAATTCTGTGAGTGCTTTCCGTAGTTCACTTTACCAAGGAGACTGCTTAATTGAGAAGTAAATTGCGAAGCCAAAAGTCTTTATTTGGCATTAAACTAAATTACACCTCACAATATGGTGGCTCTAATATACAATCCCTATAAAAGGAACCCTCTACATTTAAGGAGCAATGTAGGTGGTACTAAAGTTTCTCACGCTCCTCTGTTTTCCGCCTTTTTTTAATCACCCGTTCACTCAAGTCTCTTCTGATGTGGTGGTTTGCTTCTCTAACTTCAGAACAGCCGCATTTCTTTCTTAAAAGAGTTTAGGAATAGTAAGCAGTCTCGGTAATTACATATAAAAATCAAGTGTTTTACAATCACACATTACTGATCAACTGATTTGTGAAATTTTGTTGTTACTCCAAGCACTGGAGCACTTAGAGGCACTAGGGATAAGACAGTAAAAAGAGGGAGTTGGAGTAGTCGGGCATTAAGATAAAGAAATCTAGACAATAAAGGAGAATGACAAGCATCTAAAGTGGAAAGGAGAGAAACCGCCAAAGACTAAGAAAGTCTCCAAAAAGTGGCGTTGAACTTCAAGGCTAAATGTGGTTGCAGCTAGGTGCTGAGGGACGCTCCAAACAATCATAGTAAAGCCTACATAGCAGTAAGTGAGGTGCGTTGACGACACTAACCCTCTCCGTCTACAGAGAAAACACATCATTGCCTCTAAGTTAGGAACTGCGTTTATTCAAGTCCTCAGAAAGAAGCAATTTCAAACTACTGTCAAAAAATGCTTTTAAAAAATCTGCGCGTGCTGCCTCCCTCCCACAGGAGGGTTACAACGATAAAAAATTAAAAATAAATGTAGCATAATAACTTGAAGGAAAATGTAATATTGCAGTTGTCAGTATCAGATGTAATCGTCCAAGGGTGGAATGTAGAATAAAAGCTGCCAGTTCCAAAAGTAGCCTTTTACCATTTTTTTAAAAGATGTCCTGGGGTCAACAACTTCCCTTTACAAAAAAGAAAAAAATATAATAAAATTCTTATATAGTTACGACTTCATGTCTATACACGTACTAATCATTCTTCATATTAAACTGAACACTGGACGTACACAACACCAATTTGACAACATAAAATATTTAAACATATTTTGAAGGCGCGTTGTATACTTTACACATAAAACAAAGCGGAATATTTACTTATGATAGCGTCCCCACTAAAGCCTACGTTTGGTTAATGACCTGAAGACATCAGAATATGTGCAAGGAGAACTTTTCATACAGGCACAAGTTAGTATAAACCTTAATCACAGATTCTTATAACTTCCCCCAATAAGACCTTCCTGAGTTAAAACATTGTGGACTCCTTTTTTCCTGTACTGCAATACTGAACAATCAGTTAAAACTGTTAAGCATTTATTAAAAATCTAAATGTTACTATATTGATTCAGTATAATTTTAATACAGCGTCGGAGTGAACCCCAAGTTACTTTGTCAACTAATGAAAAGGGGCTTCATACGATGAAGAGTTTCAGCATATACTCAAGACTATACTTTGCTTCCGATATCTATTTTATGCTTGTGGTAGTTGGAACAGAAACCAGATCTCCATCTCAAGTTAAAACTTAAACTTATGGAAAACGAGAGAGAGAGAGAGAGAGAGAGAGAGAGAGAGAGAGAGAGAGAGAGAGAGAGAGAGAGAGAGAGAGAGATTATTCTAGCCCCAAAGAAGCAAACCCCGCAACTGGAAATGGGCATCACAAAAACTGTTTCAGAATTCTAACACCTCAGTAGTAGGAGTGATTCACCAAAACTTACATCTTGAGAGTTATTGATCTCTGAGATGACCAGAGGAGGAGGAGGGACTATTTCTCAGCTCATCTAAGAGTGACCAAAGACTACCCGCAGAAAATCTCGATGGGTTAAATGCATTCTTCTGTGATCTGGTGCCATGATGCCCCTGGTCACCGGCAAAGTCCCACTGGAAAGAACTTACATTCGAACAGAAGTTTTCAGAAGGCGAGTCAATAATCTTAAAAAAAGTGGCTAAAACACAAGTTCGAAATAATGAAGGTAATCTATAAAAAGTGGTTAGATTTCTCTTTGTTAAAAGACAAAAATTACGGTAGAAGTGCAAATTCGCAAAAAAGTTAAGTATACCTTAGTTTAATCAGACCACAGAGCTGATTAATAGCTCTCTTAGGGCTGGCCCGAAAGATCAGACTTTTTATTTACGTGGCTAGGAACCAATTGGTTACTTAGCAATGGAACCCACAGCTTATTGTGGGATCTGAACCACATCGAGGAATGAACTTCTATCACCAGTAATAAATTCCTCTGATTCATTGTGAGCAGAGCAAGGAATCGAAACCGACACTGAGGTCAGTATCGAGCACATACCGACTTGTCCAACAAGGAACTTGAAGAGTTCAGATCATGCTAACAAACGAGATAATAGTAATTCAAGAATGAGTGCTAAGGATGTATCATGTCACGAAAATGAAATGAGAGAGGTTGATCATTAGAAAAACTTGAAAACAAGCAGAAGAATATCACATGTGCCTCATAAGATGGAAAAAAGTATGCAACTATCTATATAGGACATATATCAGGGAAAAGTAAGGAAAGGAGCAAGTGCTTTAGATTTTGCCTCTGACATAACAGTAAATTACTTCTTAGTGCATAATTCTGTTTTAGGATAATATGAGTCTATTCATATTTCATTTAGGTACCAAAAAAATTCGTGAAATTTTGAAAATTTTTTGGGGCCAAAAAAACTTACCCTTTTTTTCTGTTTTCAGACTTTGACATCTATGGGTCCGATACCTTTTCTGGCAGTCACATATTGTAAATAGTTGCTTTAGGAAGGATTCCCTTAATTTTTTTGTGTATATAGCTTATTTTATATTTTTTGTAAATATTTTTGTAAATTATTTTTTTGTATATACTTATTTTTTAAATATTCTGCTAATAAAACAAATTTAAATTGTAGATGGCGGGTATGATTTATCTTTTCAGTAGTTTTATCAATGCTTAAAATGATTTTAGAAAATAAATGTTAAGCATTCTAGTAAAAATAAAAATTTTCACCAGTTTTTCTAGGTGCTCGGGTTGAGCTCGACCCTCACACACCTTTAACGGGGTACCAACATAGCGAAACCTATGCGGGGTTAACAAATCCAGTATTTATGAACTAATCAACAAGGGACTGAAGACTTCAACCTTTACGGCTTGGAGATTCTACCTTTCACTACAGCGTGTGTATGCTGACAGAACAAGAGGTTATAATTAAGAGAAAAGTAAAATCATGTCCTTGCTTAAGTAGGTGTCTGCCATACCTATGACTGTTTGTGACAAAGACTTATCTGATTCAAAATGGTTTGAAAGTAATTAGAGTAACAGCTAAAAGACTTATTTTTAACAGAAAACCTCAAGCTTGACAAATATGCTATGAACGAACATACACACGAAACATATGTAAATATGCTGAATTCTGCTTATCTAAACATACGCCCACTCACCAATATAAGTATGTGGGTGTAATTTGTGTATGTGTTCCAATGTAAGTATGTGGGTGTAATTTGTGAATGTGCTCCAATGCAAGTATGTGGGTTGTAATTTGTGTATGTGCTCCAATGTAAGTATGTGGGTGTAATTTGTATATGCGTGTGTTTCCATGCGTGTATAGAAAAATAAGAAACCAGATACCCTTTCCAAATATAAATATTCAAACGTTTCTAGATTAATAAGGAAACTTATTTCCCTTCTAAAGGACAGGCAGCTCTATTATCTCCTTAAGAGCCACAACCTCCGTCCTCCTGTAATCAGATTAAGCACTTATCTTTCCATGTCCGCTCGCTCACCAAAAACAATGGTTTTTTTTTTTCTAAAGTTTACTTTTGTTTTACCCTACATGTACGTTAATTCTTGTGTTCCATACTTTCGGTACATTTTTTTTATCAGGATACAAGAATAAACATTTTAAAAAATTTCTGGTGGCGCACCAACATTATTTCATTTTATTGTTTGGAAACAGACCATACCATGATCAGAGGCACTGGAGAGAGAGAGAGAGAGAGAGAGAGAGAGAGAGAAGAGAGAGAGAGAGCACATTGTGTGTGTATATATATATATATATATATATATGTGTGTGTGTGTGTGTGTGTGTGTGTGTGTGTGTGTATGTATATATAAATATTACTATATATATATACCTACTTATATATCTATATTATATATATATATATATAGATTATATATATATATATATATATATATATATCTCAGGTTGAAGAGGTAAAGTCATATCTTTCATAAGTATCAAGTTTATTATGCCAACGTTTCACATCACATGATGCATCCTCAAGGCTGGAAAGTTACAGATTATGAAACTAATGCATCACTTATGCACATAAAAAATGTAAAAAAATTTACAAATACGAAAATTAAAACAAGAACTTGAAAGGAACACCTACCAAGGTAAGAGTTAAAAAGTGACTAAAAATAATTTTATATTTTTTTATGTGCATAAGTGATGTTTTAGTGTTCATAGTCTGTAATTTTCTAGCCTTGAGGATGCATCATGTGATGTGAAACGTTGGCATAATAAACTTGATACTTATGAAAGAAACGCATTCAACTTGGATGTTAGTCGGGCTTTGCTCCCCCCTACGATTGTTTTATATATATATATATATATATATATATATATATATATATATATATATATATATATATATATATCTAGAATCTTACTGGTCATTTTTATTAGATACATATGAAATTGTAATAGCCACAAATGCCCTCTTAACTTCCCAAATTCTTTGCACTTTTCTGGATACGCTTGTCACTACAAAGCCTTATGCTCCATCTTCAAAGACTTTTTGAAGATATCATGATGTCCGTTAGCAGGAAAGGAACCCGCGACACCATAATCACGACGTGGTTACCTTGCCCACCTGACCAAGCGTATCCAAAAGAAAGTAAAGAATCTGAGAAGTTAAGAGGATATTGTGTCTATTATAATTTCGTATATATATATATATATATATATATATATATATATATATATATATATATATATATATATATATATATATATATATATATATATAATATATATATATATATATATATATATATATATATATATATATCTATATATATATATATATATGATAATATATATCATATTATATATTTATTTCAATATAATATATTATATATATATTGATTGGAGGCTCGTACCCACCAAAAAATATCCAAAAAATCTCCACGACCATATTCATAGTTAAAATTCGGAATCAAGGCTGAAATCTGAGTACAGAAAACTTCCGCATGACTTACTTCATAGACCAGCGCCGCAGGCTCATCGACAGGTGCTCAAGGATACAATGAGAAATTCAACGCCGATATGTACCACTGTTGACCTAAGCAGAGAATTAAACACCCGGTAGTCAGATAATCTTCACCAGCTTTCTAACCTTTCCTTACATTTTTTTCTGGGAATTTAATTAATAAGCCAAATTTAACAATTCTTATCCTTTCTTATAGCTTATCCCAGTCCCGTTAATCACTGTCCATTGTTAAAGAAAACGACATTTCTTTCTGACTTAATGCCCAGTGGAAATTTTTTTTTTTTCTCATTATTTCAACTGTTATCATTTTTGTCACCATGTTGGTGGCAAAACTGAAGTCAAGTACAATAACATATATTGTGCACCAGTATCCTACAAATGTTAGCAACTGGTGCAGTGTGGCAGAAGAAGCTTTAACCAAAAATTTGCTCATGTGATACTGCTTGGTAGGAAACACCAACTAAAAAGTATTCTTCACGAAACAAAATATTGTTAAGCAATTATATAACCAAAATATTGTTAAGCAACTATACGTGGTTAGTGAAAGGGTCAAATTGTTTTATAAAGCTCATATGATAAGTAAATAAACGAAAACGAATTGTGTAATTTTAGACGACACGTATCCTTCTACAAGAGGTAAAATATCACTAAATAAAGCCAGCGCACGATACTTCAAAAACTCGATCACTCTTTGACAATAGAAGACAAGAATGTTTCTGAGCAGTTCAAATCAGTTTAGAAGAGATGACAGAAAAAATCCGAAAGAAGTTAGACGGAATGAATGGAATGATATAAAAAAGGATTAAGACAACCAATAATTAATATGAATTTCCCAAGAATGAAAGTAAACAGATTCTCCACACCTGCAATGACTGAAAATAGTCGTGTTAAACAACGAAAAAATATGGCTTAATTCTATTGAAAAACAGTGATAACCGTGCCACGAGACCAATCAAAGGAACTATCAGGGAAATAAAATTCAAGCAGAATAAAGCGAACACAGCAGGAACCACGAAATGCATTCATAAATACGAGACCAGAACCGATAAAAATAGTCAAACGAACGTTGCGGCGTCTCATAATAAAAAAAAAAAGAGGGAAGTAATCTAGTATTTCGAGCAATAAAATGAAAGGAGGATGGCTTTCAATTACGGAATCCGACTTCAACCCACACACCAATCAACAGAATTTCATTACACACTCCCATCTAAGGGAAGGAAATTTACTGTATGTTCAGCCATATGTTTTGCAAGGTCTCCAGAACACGCCGTTCCCTGGGAAGAAAAAACACGGCAACAGGAAACATAACCGAGTTTTCTTGAGAGAGAGAGAGAGAGAGAGAGAGAGAGAGAGACGCTGAAGACTACTACAAGACCAACCAGGCTAAAACTCCTCAGGAATTTATGTTACATGTTCTATTACCGGGAGAAGATTGTGTGAACAAAAGTAAGCCATTCGTATTCTGTTCTCCAGGAACATGTTCTCGGTTGGAAAGCCATAATGTAAATTTTGCCGGAACCCAAAAATTTCCCCGGGATGGTTACGATGTGTGGGAGACTCATCTCATAAGAAACAATAACAGTAAGTAGGCAACTGTGGACACCCTTAACTAATTCTGCGATTGATCAATGGATTCCTTGTTATAAACTCACATCACTCATATATCACCAACGATGAGGAAATTGCATTTTCTGGTAATAAAATTTCAAATGTGAAACGTTAATGCATTTTTTCACTTGGTAATATCTATGGAATAAAACAAACCTTTAATAATCCTTATAAGGTCCTTCTAGTAATTGTACTATTGCACAAAACAATTGTGTATGTGATAAGTTAAATGTGTATATATATGTATATATGTATATATCTATATATATATATATATATATATATATATATATATATATATATATATATATTATATATATATATATGTGTGTGTGTGTTGTGTGTGTGTGTGTAAATATATAAGCAAATAGGATAGCACCCAAGTAAAGCTTTTAGGTACCAACGGACTAAGCTCATTGTTTTTGCGTCACTAACTTCTACCACTCTAAGGTATCAGGTATTCAAACTGTGCATACATGTAAATGTCCCTCGTTACAGGTAGTTTCGTTACATTTAGAGTAATGATACGGTATATATATACAGGGGTTTCTACATAAACGTGCATAAATGACAGATGCTCTGACAATAATTTGATGATTGAGAACTGAAATATTTATTTTCAATAGGATCTCCGTGAAATAAAGCCTCAAATATTTCTTTCAGGGTTTAAATATCGAATTTATTTCTTTAAACAAAGGAACACGATGAAGAAAAGTACTTAAAAAGGATTTTTTGGGAGTGAAACATTTTAAATTTCTTAGCATTATAGAGGGCGCAAAAACGTTTCGAATTAGCACCCAAAATATATTGATCTATTATTACGATTTATCCACGCACACTTCAAACCTAGGGTACTTACCACTCAAATATATCACGTAATCCATAAAAATCAGCTTCACATACTCAAGAGGCCGTGTGGGATGGAAGTCGTTACACTTAACAAATAGATGAAATTTTTATATGTTACTGCAATGACAGATTACAAAATTTAAGCTGAATAAGTAAAAAATAAAACTTGAGTTTTAAATAGAAAGTCATTCCAAATGTATAAAACAAGAAGAAAACTCATTTGCAAATAAATTCACACTATATATACCAAAAAAACAATAGCTATCAAAAAGATCCCTAAACAGACACAGTCTACAGAATGGCTATATCTAATGAAAGATTATAAATCCAGGCTAGAAAAAATCAGAAGATCTAGCAGTAACCGGCCCGAGTCCAGATCCCTCCGCTCCTGAATTTTATAGAAATCCTCAATCATTTGCTCAGATTTCAAGAGAAAAGACAGATTAGCTCACAAACTGACACTGGGTAAAGGCAAACACATACTCAATAGCTAAAATAAGTTCAAAGACTCAACTAAGAATCGTGAATCGTAAATCAGAAAGGACACGAACAAATTTCAAGGATGTCGCCTTTCAAGGTGTCATCACGCGGCAGAGCACTTGAGTCATTTGTGTACACTATAAATACACCTCAGGTCGAAATTCTCTATTGCAGCATCCGAAAACTATTCTTGACTCTATAGTGACCGCTTACAGTGCATTGCATGGAATACTGTTGACGGTATAGTTTGTTTTTTGCCGTGTTCCCTCAGCTCCTAGCTGCGCTGTTTTCTGCCTTTTTCTTACATTGCAATCGTTTCCTTTGGTCTTTTCCCACTACTTTAACTTTGCCTACCTACAAATTTTACTTTTCAACTAAACACCTACGGTTCGGTAAAGTAATAACACTATGAAGCAGGACAGACAAACTGACGGATACACGGTTGGAAAAACTAAAGGCCCCATCATCCAGACTTTGTCTGCGGTGAACTATTTGATAACTATACTCTGTTTTTTTCATCTGTCCATCCGCCTGTGGTGTTTTTATATGGTAACACTGCGTCCCGGGCTTTAGATAGTTACGCTAATTGTAAGTTTTTAGGTAAATAAAGGATATCTGGGTGTACATTTGTAACTGAAAAGTGTTTTAATAATTTACTGTATGCGAATTACACCGTTAATATTCGAAATAGGATATTATTATAAATCGTTGAAAAATGTAAGCTGAATGTAACTATCTGAAAAGCCCGGGTACGCAGTGTTACCATACAAAAACACCACAGGCGGATGGACAGATGAAAAAAAACAGAGTATAGTTAACTATTTACGTTTCAAGAGGCGCCTCCAACGCTTTCTTGGTGGTTACCTCACATCATCTCCTCTTACCTCTCATATCCTTTTTTCCCCTCTATCAGGTTCTAAGGCTGAGTTAGCGGAGGCCTTCAGGGCCCCGTCGCACTGGCCTTGCATAAAATAAAAAAATGAAGCAAGGTGCTTCAACCGGGTAATCAAATATAGAATAGTATAGTGATCTGTGAAGATACCTGATGCATGATTAATTACACATAGGTGAGTAGACACTTGAGAGAATACCTGTAATTAATTCCCTTTGCCTTGAGCTTCTCAGATAAGGAAAATATTCAGTTCTACACTTTTTGGGCTGGTTTTATTTAGTCACTTTTATCTTCTGTCTTGTCTACTTTACCCTATATATTCCGACTGAACTGAAGATTAGAAACCAAGTATGTTTTCCTCTTTATTTCTTTTCTTTTATACACACAGACAGACAGACAGGACACATACACACACACACACACACACACACACATATATATAAAATATATTATATATATATATATATATAAATATATAAAATATATATATATATATATATATATATATATATACATACATACATAATATATATATATTTATTTATATATATATATATATATATATATATATATATATATATATATATTTATATATACTTTATTACTTATTATATAGATATATACTTATATACTTACATACATACATATATATATACGTATATGTGTATATGAATATATATATATATATATATATAGACATATATATATATATATATATATATATATATATATATAGGGAGAGGAGAGAGAGAGAGGAGAGAGAGAGAGAGACGAGAGAGAGAGAGAGAGAGAGAGAGAGAGAGAGAGAGAGTGCTACACTGACTTGCAATTCTCGAAAAACTCGCCAAGCGAAATGTGAAAATTTAAAACAAAATGAAAGAATGTATCAATTATGATACACTCATTAACCAAAAGGAAATAATGCTGAAATTACTAGGTACAAGTTACATAGCCAAATGCTCTTGATACCGAATACCAAGTAAGTGAGAATTATAAATACTGTCTCGCTGAAATAGACAGTGAGAGAAGTGTGGTAGACGTCATAAAATAAATGGTTTATTATCATTATTACTCTGTTGTTCCAAACCACAAAATGGCCAAATCATTATAATATAAAATACATGAGTGTTATTGGTGTCCTAAGTAGTACTATCATCATCATTATTTTTCAAAATGACATGACAATACAAAAAAATGATAATTGTCCGGCCTGGCAGACAACCCAACACCGTATGAAATGCCAGCAGTTATTAGTATCGTAGTTGTAGTAATATTGATCACTATTATTGCTGTAACTTAAAGAGACAAATGACCAAATAATGGAAGAATAAATGCCTGGCTGTGCTACGCTAAGCCCCCGAAATGAATATCCATTATCTACATATTCCCCGGATGATTAACTCCATCCAACGAGAAATTCCGTGGAGCGCGTAATAGCGCGATATGGCTATTTGGCTGGGCATTTATATCCATTTCATGCTTTACTTGCTTTGATTCGAAACGGTCAAGTAGCTGTCAGGTCGAAACTTTTCTCAAGGGGACGAAGGGGGGGAGGGGGGAGACCTAGCAAGATGTCTTGGATACAGGAGGAAATATATTGTTTGCGGAGGAAACTTATATATCATTCTTTTTCCCATCAAGATATTATTTTACGAGGGGCTTTCCATCAATTGAGGCAGTGAGGGAATTACGTCTAGGTGAAATCATATCAGAGTAACGAGTCCCCTCACCGGTCTCTCTCTCTCTTTCTTTCTTTCATATTCGTATTTCGTTGCTCTCACATATATGATTGTAAACTACAGCTTTGTTATTATGAAGAGTTTTCTTCAAGAGTTGCTCGAAAAAGTAGACCACCATCAACAATGGACTGGCTCCACTCACTACAAACTGCCTAGTTGGACGACCACCAAACGGCACGAAATTGTCCTTGGTATATGGGTGCCATTTCCAACAAATTTCGGGACAGCCACCTTATATCAAAATAAAGTAAAAAGTTAAGTTAAGTATATCTTAGTTTTACTAGACCACTGAGGCCGACTGAGCTGACTAACAGCCCTCCTAGGGCTGGCCCGAAGGATTAGATATTTTTACGTGACTAGGAACCAATTGGTCACCTAGCAACGGGACCTACAGCTTATTGTGGGATCCGAAGCACATCATATCGAGAAATGGATTTCTATCACCAGAAATGAATTCCTCTGATTCCGCGTTGGGCCGAGCCGAGAATCGAACTTCGGACCAAATAAAGTAAAAATTAACGGGCTCTCCGAAGAGAAGGTAAAAACGAAGGGGGGAAAAAAGAAAGCCAATCAAGAAAGCCGGCAGCGCAAGTTTCCTTTAATGTATTTAAGAAAAACTGAAACGACAGGACGGGACAGGGCGGGGAATAAACAGATCCCTTTGATATATTTAAAGAAAAAAATTTCTTGCGCCTTCGGAGATGCTCAGGAACCGGATGATTTTGAAAGATTGATCGTGAGAGAGCAACTGTTGTGCTGCTGCTGCGGGGGTGGATGAGTAATCGCACGATGTGGCTCATCCTTCTAAATCATGATGAATTGGGAATACAAGTCTCCCTTCCAATTGCTTTTTTTTTTTTATTTATTTATTTCCTTTGACTTCCTTCATCCAACCAAGTTCGTGCGTGATTTTTTGGAGGGTAACGAGTTTTTATTTATTTATGTATATATATATATATATATATATATATATATATATATATATATATACTATATGCATGCATGTACGCATGTATGTATGTATGTATGCATATATATATATATATATATATATATATATATATATATATATATATATATAAATAATTATGTATATATCTTCTTGTCTCATTCCTATTGGTATCCTGCGCACAGACCCTTAGATACTACAGCCAATACAGCGAGGATAATGCAGGTATGTACTTTACTGAATGCTAATTATTATTATTATTACTATTAATGACAATTGAAAAAAATACCTTGCAAAGACCTTACGCATTTCATAACATGATATTCCTTATAAAATATCATAGCTGGAAAAAAGGGGAAAATCCGAAGCAGGTTCAAAAAAGAAACAATGAATTTATCTTCCACCACAAATAGCTAAGGCTTTAATCAACCTTGGTCCAAGGCTGTCCGTCATATGCGCCAGACCTTGTCGCCTACAGCTAGAGGAATATTGTATATTTAGTAACACTGAAAACTTTCCCGTGGAAACGAACGAAATATCAAAATTTTTCCTTTCAAGTCTGTAACACCTTGACATTCGTGTCTAAAGAAGCAAAATAATATGAATAAATAAGGATGATGATAACAATAATGATAAAAGCAATCGTCAGCAAACAAGGATAGCAACAACACCATAAGCAATAATAACCCACAGACAAAAAACCCGTAATAAGAATAAATTTACCAAAATTCAGCATCTCTTTGCCAGTTGGACGAAAAAATAGAATTAAAAAAAAAAAGACGGAATCCTACTTCGCTTAATTTGTATGTATTTAAGTCCGCCACATGCTTGAAATTAGAAAAATGGAAAACGCTCTTTCCGGCGGCATTAATTAAAACTTTTGAAAATGCAGTGCGGTTCTCCGACCAATTTTTTCCTATAATAGTGAATAACATTTCGGAGACGGGGTTAGTCGCAGAGGAGGTTGGCGAATGGGGGTGGGGTGGTTTTGAAAGGGGGGAGGGGTGGGGGGGGAGGGGGGGGGGGGGGAATAAGCATCCTAGGGAGAACAGGATATAACGCGGAAGAGAACAAACCAGGTAACTTTCTTTCGACAAGAAGAAAATTTTTTTTAATACATCCATTAATGCCAACAATAAAGGCTACGTACACAGTTGACTGACATGAATTACTTAAAAGAATATAAAACATCCACAGCAATTCATGTACAATCAAACAGAAAAGCCACTCTACATAATATACTAAAATACAAAGCATTTTACCAGCACGAAAACATTAGCATACATTCTTTTGTATTGTACATTAATGCTTCAACTCATCCACAAATATGATATGATATACTCAAGCTATGTGGACATAGCATAAAAATTTTACATAGCATATTGCATTTTATAAAATCAGCCCGAGATCACCATCTTATGTACAAACATAGTATACACATTCAACATAAGAAGTATTTCACAAGCAATATTTATATATGCGCACATATCAATTTGCGTACAATATAAAAATCTAAATAGAATTTACATATAGTGTACAAATTATACCCATCTACTCATACTGAATAAAAGTGCACCAGCAATTCACGGTACGCTGAAGCACACAAACAAAACAAGACGATAGGCAGATTTGATGTTTTTACCCACCGTTAGCGGATTTTTATTTGAACTGTGAAGCTCTTAAGCATCAGGACGCTAGATGCTTATTGGTCTCATTGCCTCTACACGAAGCCTCATTTTTCTTAATTCAGTCGATTTTGTTTGTCTGTCCGCTTGTTTGTTGGTCTAAGACACCAGAAAGAAGTATTGATGGATATCAATGTCATTTTATGAAAAATTAGAATTCAATATGGGTCAGTATTCAGACCCTTATCCGGAATCTGTTTCCGTTGGCAACAAAAGTTCAGAAATCTACACCAGGTCTCTTAAACCTTTTACACACATGGGCCGGTGATGACATGAGGCAGCTAATCTAACATTCTAAACCAACAACCAACCTGCTGTCGTTAGGGAAGGCTTAGCGTTGGAGGAAGCATCCACGCCATAAAGTGAGTATATATATATATATTATATATATATATATATATATATATATATATATATATATATATATATATATATATATATATATATATATATATATATATATATATATAATATATATATATATATATATATATATATATATATATATATATATATATTATGAATCCACTTTGCTTCCTCCATGTAATGTAAAGTTAAAAAGTATATGCCTCTGATTTTTCATTTTTCTCTCAGACTCGTTTCATGGTTTTGTTTCTTTCGCCTGTGCTGCCCTCTATCACTCGTTGCAGGTAATAAAAGGGGGCGACACAAGAAAGTCTGTCTCACTCTCCCAAAACCCAGTTCGAGTTAGGTCACACCTGATAAACTAACCCCCCTGGCCGTGCAGAGCATACACCTGGCTCCACAATTGAACTCACATGTCTGTGGGCCACCAAGTAAAAAGCCCTTGCCTATCGACGCCTTGAAGAAGTCGGCTTCCTTCGCCTACATTTGACGAAGATATATCTCAGGAGAAAGGAAACGTGCGAAAGAGTGGTGGCAATCTATATATTTCATTTTCTTCTCTTATCAGTACTTGTGCAACCCTCCACAGTAATCCATTCATCCCCACAGCTGTGTTTCCCTTGGTTCCTTAGAAAAGTGGCTGTATTAAATTCCTCCCTTTGTCAGTACAATAATGATTTGAGCATTAATTTAGTCCTTCTTTGCCCTCTAAGGAATATTACGTTTTATACATTCAACTTACCTGCCAGATATATACTTAGCTTTAGACTCCGTCGTCCCGACAGAAATTCAAATTTCGCGGCACACGCTACAGGTAGGTCAGGTGATCTACCGTCCCGCCGCTGGGTGGCAGGAATAGGAACCATTCCCGTTTTCTATCAGAATTTTTCTGTCGGCCATATTGTAAACAACGTTTGCGGTACCTCCTGACTTGATTTTCGTGTTTCATCGCCATCGATCTTCTGGGCTGTCTTTTGCAGGGAAGTACTGGGTCTTTGGTTCGGCATACGCTTTTAGTAACTTTTTAATGTATTTAGCTTCGAGTTTTCGAAGAAAAAATTTACGTGAAACTACCGAATTTGTCGGTAGACACTCACATATTTTGCAATAAAGGAAACTTTAATATCTATTCACTAGTACGTGTAAGAAGTGTTAAAAAAGCTTGGTTGAGGATTTTAACAAACACCTATAACTTCCTATTCAAGGAAGTCAGAAAGCATATTACTAAAAACGCTTCCTTTACAAGCGTTAATATGTCTCGTATTAACGAGCAATTAGAGTATTAACAATACTAGTAGTTGTTGCATCCTCATCACCTTCTTACCTCACAGAAACTACAAATTCATCTTGTGAAAATTTGAAGAATAAATCTAGAGAGCTCATAATGCGAGCTCTTAAAAAAGGTAAGAAGTGAATATAGTGTTTCCAGTGCAGTGGAGGGTGCGTTCTGTTCGGCTCCATCCCGCTCCCAGGCTAGTCCTCTTCCAAGCTCCCAAGCCCAGAGGAGAAGGAATGTCGAAAGCCTTACGGAGGTTAGGGAGAATCCCCACCGATCAGGCGTCCCCTCGGCAGGATCTGTAGAACGTCCCAGACTGCCAAGTTCGCCATTGGAAAAGGCGTACTAAAAAAAAAAAAAAAAAGAAAAAAAAAAAAAAAAAAAAAAAAGTGCGTCTCTTCATTCGATTCTTCATCTTGCATCCGAAAAGACAAAGAATGGACATGTTTGGAGTTCGGACGATCTAGCGTGTTCTCGGAAAGTTAAGAGAACACTAAGTGCCATCTGGGCTAGAAGCGGGAGCCGCGTTCCAGCAGTCTAGCGCGAGCCACGTTCCAGCAGCCAGCAGCGAGCCGCGTTCCAACAGTCCAAGCGCGAGCCGCGTTCCTCCCTCCAAGCGAGAACCAGAGTTTGATCTCCTGTTTCGTTTTCTTCCATGAAGCGTGGAGTTGTGTCCGAGCTTCCTGAGAATGTTCCGCCTTCTCCCAAGCAACTAGCTCCTATAGATGAGTGGTTTTCTTCAGCCCTAGAAGAACCATCTTAGCGAGAAGCGCCAGGCAGGACAGAAGCCCTTTCCAGGCAGGAGGAACTTTCCGGGAGAGATTAACAGAGAGGAGCTTTCTTGGCGCAAGGCGCCTTCAAAGCGAAAACAAATGTCCAAGAGCAAAGAGCCTTAGAATCAGTGGACAAACAGAAGGATCTTTCCATGGATCGTTCCGAGCAAGAGGCACCTTCCAAGAGTGAGGAGCCTATTAGGCGCTCGGAACTATCCAGACGCACGGAACCTTCCACAATAACAGAACATTCCAAGCGCAAGTTTCCTTCCAGGCGCTCGGAACATTCCGAATGTTCCGAACTTTCCGAACAAGCGGAAGAATTTTCCAATCAGAAATCTTTTTCCAGACGCACGGAACCTTCCACAAGAATGGAACGTTCCAGGCGCGAGTTTCCTTCCAAGAGAACGGAACCTTCCGCACAAGCGGAACCTTCCAGACGCGAGGAAGCTTCCAGATACGAATCGCCTTCCAGGCGCTCGGAATTTTCCAAGCAGGAATCTTTCCAAACGCGCAGAACATTCCACACAAGCGGAATTTTGCAAGCGCTCGGAACCTTCTTCCAGCACCAACGCCCCCGGAAAACTTCCAAGACGCAAGGAACGTTCCAGGATCGCCTTTCATATGCTCGGAGCTTTCCAAGCAGGAATCTTTTTCCGGATGCGCGGAACTTTCCACGCGGAACTTTCCACGCGGAACTTTCCAGGTGCGCGGAACCTTCTGCACAAGAGAAACTTTCCAAGCGCGAAGAACTTTCCACCAAACCAGAACGTTCCAGACATGCGGAATCCTCCAGGCTGGGGTCGCCTTCCAACAGTTCTTCTCCTCGGAAACGATCTTCCTCTTCGGGACTTCAGAAATCGGAAAGATCTGTTGTATCGTGCAAGAGAATAGAAAAGACTTCTAGTTCTCTTCCAAAGGAACAGAGAGAGTCTTTTTCCGCCAGTCTTTCACCGAATAGGGGCTCTTCTACTTCAGTACGTGAGTGACCTACAAAGGCGCAAGAGGTCGCACAGGCGGCCGTCGCTTTTGTCAGAATGATTCTGATACTGAGAGAAGCCCTTCTCCAATATTCAGAAGACTGCTGTAACAGGCAGCTCCTCTCAACGTGGACTCTCTCCTTCATTCATACTCATCGGCGTTGGGAATGACTGCGGAAAGGGAACATCAATTTTTTCCTTTTGTAAACCCTAGATCTGAAGCTGGAATCCTGTCCATTCGCGATTTCTTTGGAAATCATGAAGACTTAACGACGTGCCTGGATTTAATTCCCTATACTCTTTGTATCTTAATGGGTTAGTTCTCATTCACAAAGATCTCAATACTTAGCATATAGCTCTCTTGGAAAAGATTCGGAGGAGCTCTCATTTATTGATTAGAGGCTCTTCCAAGTTAGACGCGTAGAATATGTCCTTTTAGTCTTATGTCCAAGAGATTAGAAAGCTTAAGAGATTCTCTTCGATCCTCGGTTCTCACTTGGGATCTCCTTTGGATAATACTAGTTCGTTCTATTAACGAAAAGAACGACGACAGTAAAATTTTCCATTCTCTCATTGCCTCGGCAAGGAAAGAATGGAGTAGAGAATTTTCTGTATAGGAATACTGTATGGTCGAGTCATATGCGCATACCGTAATTACTATGGTTGCCAACTGAATTCCCTGTGTCCTTCCAGGGTTTTCCTAGGTAAGGATTACACTTAAAGGGTTTCTTATGACAACACCGACTCAGCTTCTGTATTTAAAGAAGGATGTTTTGCTTAAATATGCATGATGGATACTTCCTTAAGCTCGAGAATAATTTTTACCATATTCCTTCATTGAATGGAATAACTGGCAACTCAGGAAGAATGTACTGAGACAGCGAAAGGAAGACTGCTCTGCTGTCTCTGTAAGCCAATAACAGTACCATGCTGGTTCGCGGTTCATGGGTCGTTTGGTTACATCTCTCTCCTTCGGCATTGACTGACTGTACGTTTCTCTCCCTTACAATCACGGACTTAGCCTCGAATTGAAGGGATTTGTAGGCAAGCATGAATAACATTGTCTGAGTTTTTGCTAAGAAGTTTTCAATAGAAAGATCTCTTACAACCTTTCAATGCTGTTTACCGCAATGTAACAGAATTATAGATTATTCTACCGAGGTAGAGCACTATATTATATAATGCTTTCATGCCTACGAAAGCATAGCCTTATTAGAGAACGGAGCATACTCAGTGAGGAGATGGGTTAGTCTAATGGGAAACCGTTTTCTTCGTGGCAGAAGTTTGTTTCCCTGAATGGACTATATTACGCCTATAGAGTTTTTTTCCTACCAAGAAACGGAAATAACATATAAGATGGCGCCGGGTACCATGACAGAGGTAATGATGTTCTGGCACATAGTCTAAAAGAATTGCAAGCATTTTAGTGGACTTGATATTTTCTCGATATAGCGAGTTGCTAACGAAAGGGTTCAGTAGCCTCTCTGACAACAGGCTAAGTAAAGTCACGATTCGTTCCCGATTTCGTTCCCCGTCTAATTGAAAGGGGGTTCGATCCCAGGGAAGGACGAAAGGATTTTTTAAAAATCAATTAGGCCAATTCCACAGCTCTCTCATACCTCAAGGAGAATCGGGAATCTCTTTTTCGTTTCCACTGTCACATTAACAAGAGAGAACCTGTTTGGAACACAGACACGGAAAGTAACAATCCTTTAGAGGTTCGCTGCACAAGGTTGCACGTCCGTGAGAATCTTTTCGATAATAACTATTAACGTCTGTCTACCCTTAGTGGAAAGAGAGTTGTGGATTTCCCCTATATATAAATTCTTAACAGATATTTTAAGATTAATAATGGAGTCAGAGGAAGAGAGGATGATGCTTTTCGCCCCATGTTGGCCTTCGAAAGGTTGGATTCACGGAGGTCACGTTCTTCTCACAGAATGTTTCGGAAGGCTTTTCCAAGAGTCTGAATATTCTATCAGTATCTATTATAAATGGACCTTAACAACCTTTCCACTCTGAGTCTGTCTACGTGCAGACTGACCAGAAGTGGATATGAATGAGAGGATTTTTTCAAGGTAAATGACATGAGTCATAGCCAAGGCATAGAATTGCTGTAGATCGTGCTAGATGGAATGAGGAAACTGTCCTCGTCTGATACTTCTGTGAACCACATAGCGGTTTTTCTTCCCTTTCAGAGGGAAGAATCTGTATTTATCTGCTATCAAAGAACGCATAGTAATAGGCTATACTCTGTCTCTTCAAAGGGAATTAGAGATAGCAGAGGATTAAGATCTTCGGGATCATATACGATACCTCAATACGACAAGAATAGGATATCATGTGCTTCGAATGGGATCTTTTCGTGGCCACAGATTCCATGTTCCGACAAGACGGAACTGCTCCTCATCAATCTTCTTTAAGAAGTTTTGTGAAGGAATTCTTTGTTTCTCTGGGTCCTAAACTACCAAGAAGACAAGTGAATTTTTTTTTTGTGCATTGGAATCTCGCATCAGATTCAATGGAGACTCGGCAATGGGTTCTTACCAGCATAGTATGTCTGGGAAAAGAACTAAAACCCTCTATTCCTGACTCAACGCTTTCAGATAGAATTTTCGTTGTCCAGGAAGGGTCCTTATGTTTTCATCTACAGAAGAAGAGATGTTTTAAAAAACGTTGCCTACAGAGTCTTTGGGATGCGATGAGGGCTCGGAAGGCTTCCCAGAAGGTGTTCAGAATGATATAATAAGAGCTAAGAAATCAGGGGTCAGCCCCACTTTCAGCTCTGAGTCTTCCTTCGACTTCCAGGCTCCTTCCCTTTCTTTGAGCAAGGAGAGGGAAGATTCGGCAACAAGAAACTTCATCAACATGTAAGAAGAGATCTTGTTAGCACGGGAAGTACTCATGAAGGATCCTCCCCGGAGGAAGAATCTGCTCTCTCGTACTGTTAGATATCCTATCGTCTACTGGATGGAGCTGACTACAATCACCTCCCCTGGCTAGAGACCAAAAGCTCAAAGTGGAAGAATTTCTTCCACCCTTCTCCAGAGGCGAACAAATCAGACGGATAAGAGTGTCCGAGATGAAGCTCCAGCAAGTGGGGAGGAGCCAGCCAGGCGCAAGGCACCAAATAAGTGGCCAGCCTAGCACAGGGCGCCAGAAGCGCCAGCCTGGCGCAATGCACCAAAAGCTCCATAAGAACTAGCCTGGCGCATTCGCCAGGCTAGAAGCGCCAGACAGGAACGAGGAGCCAGCCAGGCGCGGGGCGCCAGACAGGCTTCAGGCTTCATCCAGAAGAGATCCATGTCAAAGAACACTTTAGTCTTCTTTGAGACAAGTGTGATCTCTAAAGCACTTTCATAAGTGACTTGATGATTCCTTCAAACAGCTGAGAATTAAAGCGCATGAAGTACAAGCTTTTGCGAATTCTTGTTCTTTCCATAACAATATGTCATAAAGGACATATAGCTGTAAAATACGGGAGATGCAACTCTTTGACGACTTCCCATTACACGGAGGATGTCAAGTTAACCTAAGAGAGATCCTTCTCTCTTGGTTTTATACGTGTCCGCGGATACGTTGCTGGGAGAGGGAGCCAACACTGATCCTTAACTAGTGAGTTAATTTATTTAACGTAGTGTGTTTTCTTGGGGTTGTTTGAAAGGAGTTAGGGGAAAACTCTTTTCAAATTAAGCACTAACCCTCATGTTAGGATCAGGTGATCGGGATCGGTGTTGTGCTCCTTAATTATGCCACTAGGCATAGGTGTATTGTCATATAAGTGGATAAGACCCCATTGACAAAGGCCATTAGGTTCTGTCGAGTAAGTGGATAAGACCCCATTGACAGACCTACAAGAACTCTTAGCCATAGGTCACATCCTCGCTGAGGCTCTTGAGACGGAGTAGACTCCTAAGCAATAGCTAGGTAGTCAACCCTCCGTCTAAACAGATAGGAACAAGGTTTTATTTATTTATTACCTACAACGTTTGTTGTTTACCTGTCTACTCAGTTTATTTTAGCTGTCTCTTATCCACCACCGAGGGTGCCAATCAGCTAAGTATATATCTGGCAGGTAAGTTGAATGTATAAAAATGATATTGTTATGATACAATAAAGTTTTATACATACTTACCTGCAGATATATACAATTTATGGCCCACCCAGCCTCCCCGCAGGAGACAGGTGGTAGAGAGAAAAATTCTGATAGAAAATGGGAATGGTTCCTATTCCTGCCACCCAGCGGCGGGACGGTAGATCACCTGACCTACCTGTAACGTGTGCCGCGAAATTTGAATTTCTGTCGGGATGACGGAGTCTAAAGCTAAGTATATATCTGCAGGTAAGTATGTATAAAACTTTATTGTATCATAACAATATCACATTATGTTAAGCTCATATCCGGCAGCCACCCCCCTGCTGCACATGTATTTTACGATGTTTGTATTGCAGTTCTACTGCAAATTCCTGCTGTGAAAGTGGATTTTCCCTGTCCTTCTGCTCTGACCCCAGAAATTGCATACTGCAAATCATCACACGTGTCCTGGACACGTGCTCATTGCTCCCAGCACTTAACCCAGTATTTGCCCTTATGTGAAGGTCATTAGCGTCCTTATTGGCGCCTTGAAATCAGTAATGTTAATGCGTAAATACATTCCCCTGTAAATTCAACTCTTGGAGTTTCCTTACGATTTTTCCCTTAACTTGTATTTGGCCTTCAGCCCTCCCCTGTTTTGTATCTGATTAAGCTGATCGGTCTCCACGTTAATCGTGGTCAGGAAGACAAAGCATCTGTTGCAGGAGCCGTCAGACTTAATTCAGATCAATATATATATACAGGCAATCCCCGGTTACGACGGTCTCGGCTTATGACGTTCCGAGGTTACGACGCTTTTCAATTATATTCATCAGACATTATTTCCAGGATTACGATGCATGTTCCAGGGTTACGACGCCTACAACGCTCATCTGGCAGATGAAATATGACTCCAAAAATGCAAAATAATCAATATTTGAAGGTTTTTTTGATGGAAAATGCCATAAGAATGCAGTTTACATAGTTTTCAATGCACCCAAAGCAATAAAAATAAGGTTTTCTTAGGATTTTTGATGATGTTCCGGCTTACGACGATTTTCGGCTTACGACGCATCTCAAGAACGGAACCCCCATCGTAACCCGGGGAATGCCTGTATATACTATATATATATATATACTATATATATATATATACATATTATCATTTAAGAACATGCCTGTAGTCACCTTACAGCAATTTATATTTAATATATATATATATATATATATATATATATATACTATATATATATATATATATAATATATATATATATATATATATATAATTTAAGAACATGCTCTGTACTCACCTTACAGTAAACAAACGAAAGTGAATCCTTAGGGAAAATGTCAGAAAATTCACCGGAACGCATGAAATTATAATCAAATGATCTACACGCACTCGTTTCCCGTACTTATGTTCGCAATGACACCTTAACTTATTGGTAAATATTGATAAAGAAGAACCACCCCCAAAGGAACAGGAAATGTGCTTTTCCAGTTATCTTGATGTGTTTTGACGAATTTCACCCTTCATTTCCGTCGGAAATGCACGATTTTAATGATATCCCCCCTCTAGGGGATACCTAAAATAAGTAAATTGCTGACAGAAATGGGGGTGAAATTTGAGGAAAACACATCTAAATTAAGTGGGAAAACACATTTCCAGGATTAGAAAACCATACAAACAAATCTAACCCCCTTAACCTTACCTAGTATGCAGTGTTACCTGGCTAGGGGAAGGTTATCATACTAACCTAACCAACCTAACCTAACCTAACCTAGTAGGCCGTGATACCTGATGGGGAGCGAAGTCCAAAAGTCGGTTAAAATAGGCTGCGCAAGAATTGTAAAGTTTTACCGAAAACATCGACCATGACTTACCTTACGAATCAGTATCAGAAGTTGATGAGGCATCACTTTCTACTTGAGGACGTTGGTATCACCGTGCGGTCTATACAACCTGCCAACTCCGTTGAAAAAATTATGGTGGCACTGGTTTCGGTTGTAACGATCGAGGAACAAATACCTAGATATATACTGCTCTAGATATTGGGATCTGGTTCCTGGTCTCCTAGCCCATTCCTTTATATATCTCCAGAGCCTTTCAATGTTCTGTGTGTGTGTGCACACTGCTGTCTGTGTGGTCAACGAATTCTTCAGTGTGGTCACTCATCACAACCAATCTGGGAAGAGGGTAATGTTTAATGATAGGAATGAGAGTTTCGGCACTTCTGTCTTGTCCTTCTTGATTAAGAGGAATGATAAACTTTTTCTTGGACATTCTTTCAATGCCACAAATAACAGCACTTGACTTAATTGTCAATAGCGTTAATATTTCCTCCAAACGAATAATGTTTCGTCGATTTCAACGACAACTTTAACCGCCGATGGGTTCTTGACTGTTAAGCCACTTTTGCGTAGCCTCTGCACAGAAGCTGCGCCAGTCTACACTATATAGCACGATGTGCCCACTTTAAACATGGAATAATAGTACCATGATACCAGGTTTTTTTAAGCCAGTGATTAACAATTAAAGCAATTTCCCCAGGTGGAAGGTGAAGGTTATCAAGAAATGTGCCTTTGAATAGGTTTACACCGTAAGTACACTGGCGTGTACGCTTAGTTTTCAAAATGTGTGTGCGCCGTCCACAACTGAATTTATGCCTCATTTCACTATAAGCACAAGGAAAATTGCAGTTTGGGCACGTCACTGCAATGGGTAAAACCCTGTGGGACTGTAAGTATTTTAAAAATTCCAAGTTATCAGAGTGAAAGCGTTTTATAAATGAGAAATAGTCAGTATCGCAACCGGCACAACTAACTTTAACAGTAACCATAATGAATCTAAAGTTAGTTGGGCTTACATATTTTTACAACCGTCGAAGGCATTCAAACTGATTTCCAGATTGAATATGATTGGCTATGAGTAGCCAGGTTATAAATAAAAAAAAGTTAATTTCAAAAATCACACAGTTGTTTCCCCAAGAAAATGGGAGGGGTAGCTACTGTGACGTCATAAGATTTAATACCATTCGATGGGGGGAAGGGGGGGGGGGGGTGGGGGGGGGGGGGGAGAAAGTGGGCGGAGGTATTTTTCAGCACCGGTTAAGGATTGTCAAACATACTAACTCACATGAGCTCTTTCAGGTCGTGGCGAAAGATCTTTGAACTTTTGCTAAGTTTCACATTATTTTAGTTTTCTTTGTTATAAAATCGTTATTAAGAGTATTTTTAATTAGCAAGCATACTTTAAGGGTATTAAATTAATCAGGAAGATAAGCTTTATTCATTTATGTAGGTGTCATCGTTCTATCGGCTGGCTCTTAGTCATCAATAAATACCAACTTATTTATCAATAAACATGCACTTACCTCTGCAATAGCAAATACGAAATATCTAGTACATGATGTTTCTTTATTTCAGAACCAATTATAAAAAAAATATTGAAAACGCACATGAAAAGATATTTAAGTAGCTGATGGGAACCAGTCGGTTTATTTAATATATATATATTATATTATATATATACATTAATAATATATAAATATATTATATATATATACATATATATATTAATATATATATACATGTAACCGTGAGTAAATATCTCACATTTCAAAATGATTAGACAGTGTTTTATGTTGGTATTAAAGAAAACAAGTCTCTCTCTCTCTCTCTCTCTCTCTCTCTCTCTCTCTCTCTCTCTCTCTCTCTCTCATGTCAAGTATGCGTGAGCATAAAGACCAGTGCACTGCAGATGCAAAACCTATAGGCTTTGACCTATATAGCCAGCGGCTATTGCGGACACTGGAGCAATCTGGGTAGGCCTAAAACCACACCTGCAACAATTCCTGGTATTGGGGAACGCATCGTTCAAACCTCCTGGAATGTATGGGCGCTGCGATGCACCACACCATTTACGTCCGTTCGTAGCCAGAGCAGTGACTATGTGGAATGCTGAAGGCTAACTATGCCCACAAACGAACGCACAAACGAGGTCAAAATCGAGAGAGAGCGTTTCTCTGTTTGAAGTTTTCCTAGCTAATGAGGTTCTTTGTCACAAACCTTTATCCTAAAATGAATCTGGGTGTTCAGTGTCCATTTTCTAAAGGAGAATTTGTCTGTGCATTTCGCTGTGGAAGCCTGAAAGTAATCTTACCTAAACGAGAAAAGCCTTCGCCTAATTCTGCCTAAAAGCAAAAGCTTAAAGGCATTTCCACTCAAGGTATAAAAGCCTAAATGACATTATGTCCAATAAGTGAAGTCTAAAGGTCTCTACTAAATGTCCAGCAATTTTGTATATGTCGATGATTGGACTTTACACTTAATACGTTCAAAATTAATTGCAACTTACAAAGACATGATAATCAAACCAATACTTTTGCTTTAAATGATTGCTTATGAGATAGCCAGAAATGTGACCAAGCCTGAAGAAATTTGAAGGAAGAAAAAGAAAGCGAGAGTACTTGACTTGTGAAAGGATTAAATACTGATACGAAATATTTTACCTTCGTGTGAAATAGAGTATGTAATTCACAATCACTTCATTGACCTTTCATATGTTGAATAAAATTGTCCACTCACCTTTACGTGTGCACCTGCTCGAAAGTAAAAAAAAAAAAAAAACTTTTATTTTCCCTTAAACCCTTTTGCAAAATGTGTAACTTCTGAAGTCATAAACGACCCCCAGTCCACAATGAAAAAGCAAAAATCGAAAAACCGGATCAGTCAAGCATTTATTGTATGCTATGCTGTGCTCTAAAAATAAAAAAATAAATGTGTAGCATTGTATTTAATGACTTGACCTATATCATCTCTCATCTTCAAAGGGTATACTGTGCTTGTTCTATTTGCTATGAAGCGTGTTAAATTGTTCTATGAAGCGAGTTAAGTCTTGTAATGGAAAATTTAACTTCGTGAAATAAAAAAGGGCCAAGTACCCAAGAACCTTCCTTAATGGATGATGCTAGAAATGGTAATACTTCTCAGGTTCAAGACTCTGAGAGTGGATTTTTGTAGTCGGTCATTCTCATGAATCACAGCTATGCTTCAGCTCTCATAAATACTTGCTTGGGTGAGCATCAAGGAGTTGCTGGCATAAGCTCCTGTGACCATTCTAGGAGTGGAGAAGCTAACAGCGTGAGAGAAAAAGCACTGCTTTGCTTTTTCTTTTCTTTTTTAACCTGACTTTGTTATTAGTAGGCAAACTAAGCCTTGGTTATCTTTACGAATTGAATTGAATATGGAATCTAGGCCAAAGGCCAATCACAGGGACCTATGAGGTCATTCAGCACTGACACGGAAATTGACAGTAAAAGGCTTGAGAGGTGTAACAGAAGGATAACCTCCCAGTTGCTCTATGAATCAATTGTTAGGAGAGGGTGCAGAGTAAGATGGAAGAAAGAGAATATGAAAGGAGGTACAGTGAAAGGAACGAAAGGGTTGCAGGTAGGGGGCGAAGGCACGCTGCAAAGAACATTCAACTAAAGCTTACAGTGCACTTCATGAGGAGCACTGACGGCACTAGCCCCCTAAGGAGGTTATCTTTAGGAGTGAGAATCCAGAAATTGTCAACTGAAACCCATTTCCTTCCTGTCAGCGACTGGAAAACGATCAGGACTCGTCCATTTAGTTACATTGATATACATAATTAGAAACATTGAATAATAAGAATTCTATTTGTGAAACAATGTTTTGAGGAGTAGCTGAAATATCAAATCAAACCTGAAGGTACAACAATTTTCTCTGCTCACTGAGTACTAACTTCACTGCATCGAGCATTTTCAGCTGTTTTTGCTGCTATTCTTGTTCTTTTCAATCCGCCGAGCTACTTTTTTTTTTTTTTTTTTTTTTTTTTGGTTAAGATGAAATATATGTAAAATAACCCAAAGCGCTCTCATCGCAAAAAAAAGTATCATACCCAGAACAATAAACCTCTGTGACATTTAAGATGGCTGTCCAAATGAAGAAGTGAGTAAACGATCGTTAAAACATAACGAAATGATACAAGTAGCCGCGTTCGTAGAGATACATAAATTACGAGAGAGAGAGAGAGAGAGAGAGAGAGAGAGAGAGACTTACGACATCTACTGTCGAGAAATGCTGAGTGACGTCACACGCAATATAATTGGTGAGGTCACAGCGTGGAACAACAATTAGTAGGGGCGGAAGGACCACTTGTCATCCGGGCATCTGACTTTTACGATCTTCAGCTGGACTGGGGGAGGAGGTGGGCACTAAGGGTGAATCTGCCGAGAATGGAATGGGAAAACAGAAAGGGAGAATAAGGGAAGGAAAACACAGGCCAAGTTCCCAGAAGGGCCGAAAGAAAAGAAAAAACAACGCACAGCGAAAAACAAGGGGCAGGAAAACGGACGGAGACCCAGGAAATTCGAAGTCCACAGAGAACAGATAACAGCTGCAAGAGGGAAGACTTTATATTATGCAAATTTGTTTATGTCATTCCAGTACTGCGCACAGCCTCAAATGCTAAATTGCAGATCCTTCAGTTACTTCAACCTCAGTATATATTAATTTTAGGCCACAAAGTATATATATATATTATAAATATATATTATATTATATATTATATAATTATATATATATAATTTTTTTTTTTATTCGGTTTGATATTCATAAGTGTTATTCAGTTATTCCTTAGAACCATCACAAATTATTTAACAAAATACTGTAGTATGAATACATTCTACAAAGGAAACGCGTTATGATTCAAAATCATCTACATACTACATTGCTGTGATTTCATTTGTCACTTGAAAAAGGTTTACGAATAAATACACACTTTTATGAAAAATTTGAAAACTAAGAATTCACATGAAGCGGTTACTTGACAAGAAAACATGAGCGAAAATATTATTACAATATTTCCCGTTTTGAGCATTTTGTGTACGAGTGTGGGGACAGCCGCACAGGCTGTGGTCAAAGGTCCGGATATCCTAGGAGACCATAAAAAACATGGATATGATAGACATACATACATACACACATATATATATAATTATAATAATATATATATATATATATATATATATATATATATATATATGATATATATATATATATATGTATATATATTATATATATATATATATATAATATATCTATATATATATATATATATATAAAAATATATATATATATATATTTATAATTGTATATATATATATATATATATATATATAGATATATATATATATATATATATATATATATATATATATATATATAGATATATATATATTGGGAGCCGCCTCAGAAGAGTGACAGATCAGAAGAGTGACATAAACGATAAATAACAAAAAATAAAAGTGACAAAAATACTTCTCAAAAAGAGTGTCAGATCATAAGAGTGACAAAATTACGTTTTTTAACACTAGATTATTGGAATGCATGGGGTACTAAAACAGGTTCAGTGATTAATATTAAAAATTTTTAAATCATGACATGCGAAAAAATTGTACACATAAAATTAACATATTTTTGTTAAACAAACATTAAAATCAAATTATTGTTTTCAATCTTCATCAGTGTCTTCCTCTAAGTTGCTAGCCCCATTACTTGTACCTAAGAGTAAATTCCCTTGACGTATTCATTCAAAGAGATTTGTCCCAGTGTACTTAATACTGTTGCGAGTCTATTCTCTCTTTGGATTTGTTCTTTCTTCTTCTTAATCGGAGTAATGCCTGATGTTTGACGTTGTACCTCTTGGTCTGTGCGATGATCTTCTTTCGTAAACTCCCTAATCATTGAGTACACCCCCAAATGGTAACGTTCAACTACTCAGCTTCATCTGGAATGTCATTTGAGATACTTAAATACGCATCATAGATTTCATCAGGCTCTAAAATGCCAGGGCAGCCAATTTTCGTAAGCTTAAAGCTAAATTTCCATCATTTTTGTAAGCATCAACAAGGTTATGCTTTTGAATACTTCGGTATATACTTTGGCACAGGTGAAAAAAGCATCCGGTGATTGTAGCATCAGGAAATTTTTCTTGGAGAGCTTTGATGCAAGATAATTCAAAATCTACTACGATGACTGTAGGAATTAGTTGAATTCCTTTTGCTTCGGCAACTGAAAGTAAATGTTCTAGCATTGATGAATATATTTGTGTAGTTTTCCAAGGCAACAACGATATACAGCTGGGAAAGTTTGCCCGTGGAATATGTAATGGATAGGTGTATATCTGATAGGAATTGTCGAGGCCAAGTCTTAAATGTTTCCAATCCAGAAACAAGATAATTTTGAGTTGGCTAATCTTTGTAAATTATTTTCACTGCCAAAAGCTA
>NC_087203.1:59209282-59210726 GCF_015104395.2 Macrobrachium nipponense | reverse complement strand
TAGCTTTTGGCAGTGAAATAATTTGCAAAGATTAGCCGACTCAAATATCTGGTTCCTGGATGGAACATTTAAGACTTGCCCTCGACATTCTATCAGATATACACTATCTATCCATATTCCACGGGCAAACTTTCCCAGCTGTATATGCGTTGTTGCCTGGGGGAAAAAAAAAAAACTACACAAATATATTCATCAATGCTAGAACATTTACTTTTCAGTTGCCGAAGCAAAAGGAATTCAACTAATTCCTACAGTCATCATTGTAGATTTTGAATTATCTTGCATCAAAGCTCTCCAAGAAAAATTTCCTGATGCTACAATCACCGGATGCTTTTTTCACCTGTGCCAAAGTATATACCGAAGTATTCAAAAGCATAACCTTGTTGATGCTTACAAAAATGATGGAAAATTAGCTTTAAGCTTACGAAAATTGGCTGCCCTAGCATTTTTAGAGCCTGATGAAATCTATGATGCGTATTTAAGTATCTCAAATGACATTCCAGATGAAAGCTGAGTAGTTGAGCGTTACGCCATTTGGGTGTACTCAATGATTAGGGAGTTTACGAAAAAGAAGATCATCGCACAGCACCAAGAGGTTACAACGTCAAACATCAGGCATTACTCCGATTAAGAAGAAGAAGAACAAATTTCCAAAGAGAGAATAGACTCGCAACAGTATTAAGTTACTACAGGGACAAATCTCTTTGAATGAATACGTCAAGGGAATTGCTCACAATTTACTCTTAGGTACAAGTAATTGGGGCTAGCAACCTTAGAGGAAGACACTGATGAAGATTGAAAACAATAATTTGATTTTTAATGTTTTGTTTACAAAAATATGTTAATTTTATGTGTACAATTTTTTCGCATGTCATGATTTAAAAACTTTTTTTTAATATTAATCACTGAACCTGTTTTAGTACCCCATGCATTCCAATAATTCTTAGTGTTAAAAAACGTAAAATTTTGTCAAAAAATAAATAAATATTTATTTAATCACTGAACCTGTTTTTTAGTACCCCATGCATTCCAATAATCTAGTGTAAAAAAAAAAAAAATTAAAAAAACGTAATTTTGTCACTCTTATGATCTGACACTCTTTTGAGAAGTATTTTTGTCACTTTTATGTTATTTATGTTTATGTCACTCTTCTGAGGCGACTCCCATATATAATATATATATATATATATATATATATATATATATATATATATATATATATATATATATATATATATATATCCATTCAGGAAATCGCAGACAACCACATCAGAAGAATAATTTATTAGAGACGTTTCGCACATACAATGTGCATCTTCAGTCTGTTGAGATAAAAACACATACATATTAGCATTCAATAATAGCAGGATTCTCAATATGTAAAAAGACTAAAATTAACTTAAAATTGACTTAAAGGACTAAAAAATGACAAGTAAAACTAAAA
>NC_087203.1:59191782-59204282 GCF_015104395.2 Macrobrachium nipponense | reverse complement strand
TCTTGAACCTGAGAAGTATTACCATTTGTAGCATCATCCATTAAGGGAGGTTCTTGGGTACTTGGCCCTTTTTATTTCCCGAAGTTAAATTTTTCATTACAAGACTAACACGCTTCATAGAACAATTTAACAATCTTCATAGCAAATAGAACAAGGCACAGTATACCCCTTTGGAAGATGAGAGATGATATAGGTCAAGTCATTAAATACAATGCTACAAATTTTATTTTTTTTATTGCTTGTGGGTGGGGGCGGGATGGTGAAGGTAGGGAAAGCGTAAGTTTTGTTAAGAATTTTATACTAGGATATGGTAAAAGAGCACAGCATATTATACAATAAATGCTTGACTGATCCGGTTTTCGATTTTTGCTTTTTCATTGTGGACTGAGGGTCGTTTATGACTTCAAAAGTTACACATTTTGCAAAAAGGGTTTAAGGGAAAATAATTTTTTTTTTTTTTTTTTACTTTCGAGCAGGTGCACACGTAAAGGTGAGTGGACAATTTTTATTCAACATATGAAAGGTCAATGAAGTGATGGTGAATTACATACTCTATTTCACACGAAGGTAAAAAAATATTTCGTATTTCGTATCAGTATTTAATCCTTTCACAAGTCAAGTACTCTCGCTTTCTTTTTCTTCCTTCAATTTCTTCAGGCTTGGTCACATTTCTGGCTATCTCATAAGCAATCATTTAAAGCAAAACTATTGGTTTGATTATCATGTCTTTGTAAGTTGCAGTTAATTTTGAACGTATTAAGTGTAAAGTCCAATCATCGACATATACGAAATTGCTGGACATTTGGTAGTGACCTTTAGACTTCACTTATTGGACATAATGTCATTTAGGCTTTTATATCTTGATTGGAATTCCCTTTAAGCTTTTGCTTTTAGGCAGAATTAGGTGAATGGCTTTTCGGTCGTTTCAGGTAGATTACTGTCAGGCTTCCACAGCGAAATGCACAGACAAATTCTCCTTTAGAAAATGGACACTGAACACCCAGATTTCATTTTTAGGATAAAGGCTTGTGACAAAGAACCTCATTTGCTAGGAAAACTTCAAACAGAGAAACGCTCCTCTCACGATTTTGACCTCGTTTGTGCGTTCGTTTGTGGGCATAGTTAGCCTTCAGCATTCCACATAGTCACTGCTCTGGCTACGAACGGACGTAAATGGTGTGGTGCATCGCAGCGCCCATACATTTCCAGGAGTTTGAACGATGCGTTTCCCCAATACCAGGAATTGTTGCAGGTGTGGTTTAGGCCTACCCAGATTGCTCCAGTGTCCGCAATAGCCGCTGGCTATATAGGTCAAAGCCTATAGGTTTTGCATCTGCAGTGCACTGGTCTTTATGCTCACGCATACTTGACATGAGAGAGAGAGAGAGGAAGGAGATGAGAGAGAGAGAGAGATAGAGTTAGAGAGAGAGAGAGAGAGATACGTCTTTAATACCAACATAAAACACTATCTAATCACTTTTTGAAATTGTGAGATATTTACTCACGGTTACATATATATAATATATATATATATATATATATATATATATATATATATATATATTTTATATATATATATCATATATATATATATATATATATATATATATATATAAACACTGGTTCCCATCAGCTATTAAATATCTTTTCAGTGCGTTTTCAATATTTTTTTTATAATTGGTTCTGAATAAAAGAAACATCATGTACTAGATATTTCGTATTTGCTATTGCAGAGGTAAGTGCATGTTTATTGATATTGTAAATAAGTTGGTATTTATTGATGACTAAGAGCCAGCCGATAGAACGATGACACCTACATAAATGAATAAAGCTTATCTTCCTGAATTATTTTAATACCCTTAAAGTATGCTTGCTAATTAAAAATACACCTAATAACGATTTTATAAACAGAAAAAAGAAAACTATAAAATAATGTGAAACTTAGCAAAAGTTCATAGGTCTTTCGCACGACCTGGAAAAGCGTCCATGTGAGTTAGTATGTTTGTCCCAACCCAAAGCCGCTTCACCGGTGCTAGTTAAAAAAGTATCCTTCCGCCCAACCCTTTTAACCCCGGGGCTGTTTAAAAAGCTCGCACACCCCCCCCCCCCCCCCCCCCCCTTTCCCTCCCCCCCCCCGGCCCCCCCCCCCCCCCCCCCCCCCCCCCCCCCCCCCCCCCCCCCCCCCCCCCCCCCCCCCCCCCCCCCCCCCCCCCCCCCCCCCACCCCCCCCCCCCCCCCCCCCCCCCCCCCCCCCCCCCCCCCCCCCCCCCCCCCCCCCGTCATCGAATGGTATTAAATCTTATGACGTCACAGTAGCTACCCCTCCCATTTTCTTGGGAAAACAACCGTGTGATTTTTTTTTTTTTTTACAATTAACTTTATTTGTAACCTTTCTACTATAGCCAATCATATTCAATCTGGAAATCAGTTTGAATGCCTTCGACGGTTGTAAAAATATGTAAGCACAATTAACTTTAGATTCATTATGGGTTACTGTTAAAGTTAGTTGTGCCGGTTGCGATACTGACTATTTCTCATTTATAAAACGCTTTCACTCTGATAACTCGGAATTTTTAAAACACTCACAGTCCCAACCAGGGTTTTTTTACCCATTGCAGTGACGTGCCCAAACTGCAATTTTTCTTGTGCTTATAGTGAATGAGGGCATTAAATTCAGTTTGTGGACGGCGCACACACTTTTGAAAAACTAAGCGTACACGCCAGTGTACTTAGTGTAAACCTATTCAAAGGCACAATTCTTGATACCTTCACCTTCCACCTGGGGAAATTGCTTTAATTGTTAATCACTGGCTTCAAAAAACCTGGTATCACGGTACTATTATACCATGTTTAAAGTGGGCACATCGTGCTATATAGTGTAGACTGGCGCAGCTTCTGTGCAGAGGCTACGCAAAAGTGGCTTAAAACAGTCAAGAAAACCCACCCATCGGCGGTTAAAGTTGTCCGTGAAATAGACCGAAAAACATTATCGTTTGGAGGAAATATTAACGCTATTGACAATTAAGTCAAGTGCTGTTAATTGTGGCTCTGAAGAATGTCCAAGAAAAAGTTTATCATTCCTCTTAATCAAGAAGGACAAGACAGAAGTGCCGAAACTCTCATTCCTATCATTAAACATTACCTTCTTCCCAGATTGGTTGTGATGAGTGACGGTTGGGCAGCAGAATCTCGCTAACAAGGGATTTTCGCACAAAGTCGTTAACCACACTGAAGAATTCGTTGACCACACAGACAGCAGTGTGCACACACACACAGAACATTGAAAGGCTCTGGAGAGATATAAAGGAATGGGCTAGGAGACCAGGAACCAGATCCCAATATCTAGAGCAGTATATATCTAGGTATTTGTTACTCGATCGTTACAACCGAAACCAGTGCCACCATAATTTTTTCAACGGAGTTGGCAAGTTGTATAGACCGCACGGTGATACCAACGTCCTCAAGTAGAAAGTGATGCCTCATCAACTTCTGATACTGATTCGTAAGGTAAGTCACGGTCGATGTTTTCGGTAAAACTTTACAATTCTTGCGCAGTCTATTTTAACCGACTTTTGGACTTCGCTCCGCATCAGGTATCATGGCCTACTAGGTTAGGTTAGGTTAGGTTAGGTTGGTTAGGTTAGTATGATAACCTTCCCCTAGCCAGGTAACACTGCATACTAGGTAAGGTTAAGGGTGTTAGATTTGTTTGTATGGTTTTCTAATCCCTGAATGTGTTTTCCCACTTAATTTAGATGTGTTTTCCTCAAATTTTACCCCCATTTCTGTCAGCAATTTACTTATTTTAGGTATCCCCTAGAGGGGGGATATCAATAAAATCGTGCATTTCCGACGGAAATGAAGGGTGAAATTCGTCAAAACACATCAAGATATACTGGAAAAGCACATTTCCTGTTCCTTTGGGGGTGGTTCTTCTTTATCAATATTTACCAATAAGTTAAGGTGTCATTGCGAAACATAAGTACGGGAAACGAGTGCGTGTAGATCATTTTGATTATAATTTCATGCGTTCCGGTGAATTTTCTGACATTTTCCCTAGGATTTCACTTTCGTTTGTTTACTGTAAGGTGAGTACAGAGCATGTTTCTTAAATTATATATATATATATATATATATATATATATATATATATAAATGCTGTAAGGTGACTACAGGGCATGTTCTTAAATGATAATATGTATATATATATATATATATATATATATATATATATATATATATATATATATATATATGTACATGTATATGGATATGTATATATATATATATATATATATATATATATATATATATATATATATATATATATATTATATATATATATATATAGATATATATATATATATATATATATATATATATATATAATAATATATATATATAGTATATACAGGCAGTCCCCGGGTTGTTACGACGGGGGTTCCGTTCTTGAGACGGAAACATCATCAAAAAATCGTAAGAAAACCTTGTTTTTATTGCTTTGGGTGCATTGAAAACTATGTATACTGCATTCTTATGGCATTTTCCATCAAAAAACCTTCAAATATTGATTATTTTGCATTTTTGGAGTCATATTTCATCTGCCAGATGAGCGTTGTAGGCGTCGTAACCCTGGAACATGCGTCGTAACCCTGGAAATAATGTCTGATGAATATAATTGAAAAGCGTCGTAACCTCGGAACGTCATAAGCCGAGACCCGGGCAATGAGCCCAATAAGCATCTAGCGTCCTGATGCTTAAGAGCTTCACAGTTCAAATAAAAATCCGCTAACGGTGGGTAAAAACATCAATCTGCCTATCGTCCTTTTTTTTGTTTTTTTGTTTGTGTGCTTCAGCGTACAGTGTATGGCTGGTGCACTTTTATTCAGTATGTGTTAGATGGGTATAATTTGTACACTATATGTAAATTCTATTTAGATTTTTATATTGTACGCAAATTGATATGTGCGCATATATAAATATTGCTTGTGAAATACTTCTTATGTTGAATGTGTATGCTATGTTTGTACATAGGATGGTGAATTCGGGCTGTTTTTTTATAAAATGCAATACACTATGTAAAATTTTTATGTTATGTCCACTTAGCTTGAGTATATCATATATTTGTGGATGAAGTGATGCATTAATGTACAATGCAAAAGCATGTATGCTAATGTTATCGTGCTGATAAAATGCTTTGTATTTTAGTATATTATGTAGAGTGGCTTTTCTGTTTGATTGTACATGAATTGCTATGGATGTTTTATATTCTTTTAAGTAATTCATGTCAGTCAACTGTGTACGTAGCCTTTATTGTTGGCATTAATGGATGTATTAAAAAAATTTTTCTTCTTGTCGAAAGAAGTTACCTGGGGTTTGTTCTCTTCCGCGTTATATCCTGGTTCTCCCTAGGATGCTTATTTCCCCCCCACCGATCCCCCCTTTCAAAACCACCCACCCCATTCGCCAACCACCTCTGCGACTAACCCCCGTCTCCGAAATGTTATTCACTATTATAGGAAAAAAATTGGTTCGGAGAACCGCCACTGCATTTTCAAAAGTTTTAATTAATGCGCGGACGGAAAGAGCGTTTTCATTTTTCTAATTTCAAGCATGTGGCGGACTAAACATACAAAAAATTAAGCGAAGTAGGATTCCGTCTTTTTTTTTTTAATTCTATTTTTTCGTCCAACTGGCAAAGAGATGCTGAATTTTGGTAAATTTATTCTTATTACGGGTTTTTGTCTGTGGGTTATTATTGCTCACGGTGTTGTTGTCATCCTTGTTTGTTGACGCTTGTTTTTATCATTATTGTTATCATCATCCTTATTTATTCATATTATTTTGCTTCTTTAGACACGAATGTCAAGGTGTTACAGACTTGAAAAGAAAACTTTTGATATTTCGTTCGTTTCCACGGGAAAGTTTTCAGTGTTACTAAATATACAATATTCCTCTAGCTGTAGGCGACAAGGTCTGGTGCATATGACGGACAGCCTTGGACCAAGGTTGATTAAAGCCTTAGCTATTTGTGGTGGAAGATAAATTCATTTCTTTTTTGAACCTGCTTCGGATTTTTCCCCTTTTTTCCAGCTATGATATTTTATAAGGAATATCATGTTATGAAATGCTTAAGGTCTTTGCAAGGTATTTTTTTTAATTGTCATTAATAGTAATAATAATAATAATTAGCATTCAGTAAAGTGCATACCTGCATTATCCTCGCTGTATTGGCTGTAGTATCTAAGGGTCTGTGCGCAGGATACCAATAGGAATGACACAAGAAAGATATATACATAATTATATATATATATTATATATATATATATATATATCATATATATATATATATATATTATATATATATATTATACATGCATACTACATACATACATGCGCACATGCATGCATATAGTATATATATATATATATATATATATATATATATATATATAATATATATATATACATACATAAATAAATAAAAACTCGTTACCCTCCAAAAAATCACGCACGAACTTGGTTGGATGAAGGAAGTCAAAGGAAATAAATAAATAAAAAAAAGCAATTGGAAGGGAGACTTGTATTCCCAATTCATCATGATTTAGAAGGATGAGCCACATCGTTGCGATACTTCACTCCACCTCCCCCCGTAGCAGCACAACAGTTGCTCTCTCACGATCAATCTTTCAGAATCATCCGGTTCCTGAGCATCTCCGAAGGCGCAAGAAATTTTTTTCTTTAAATATATCAAAGGGATCTGTTTATCCCCCTGTCCGTCTGTCGTTTCAGTTTTTCTTAAATACATTAAAGGAAACTTGCGCTGCCGGCTTTCTTGATTGGCTTTCTTTTTTTTTCCCCTTCTTTTTTTACCTTCTCTTCCGGAGAGCGCGTTATTTTTTACTTTATTTGGTCCGAAGTTCGATTCTCGGCTTCGGTCCCAACGCGGAATCAGAAGGAATTTTCATTTCTGGTGATAGAAATCCATTTCTCGATATGATGTGCTTCGGATGATCCCACAATAAGCTGTAGGTCCCGTTGCTAGGTGACCAATTGGTTCCTAGGGTTCACGATCAAAAATATCTAATCCTTCGGGCCAGCCCTAGGAGGGCTGTTAGTCAGCTCAGTCGGCCTCAGTGGTCTAGTAAAACTAAGATATACTTAACTTAACTTTTTACTTTATTTTGATATAGGTGGCTGTCCCGAAATTTGTTGGAAATGGCACCCATATACCAAGGACAATTTCGTGCCGTTTGGTGGTCGTCCAACTAGGCAGTTTGTAGTGAGTGGAGCCAGTCCATTGTTGATGGTTGTCTACTTTTTCGAGCAACTCTTGAAGAAAACTCTTCTTAATAACAAAGCTGTAGTTTACAATCATATATGTGAGAGCGACGAAATACGAATATGAAAGAAAGAAAGAGAGAGAGAGACCGGTGAGGGGACTCGTTACTCTGATATGATTTCACCTAGACGTAATTCCCTCACTGCCTCAATTGATGGAAAGCCCCTCGTAAAATAATATCTTGATGGGAAAAAGAATGATATATAAGTTTCCTCCGCAAACAATATATTTCCTCCTGTATCCAAGACATCTTGCTAGGTCTCTCCCATCCCCCCATTCGTCCCCTTGAGAAAAGTTTCGACCTGACAGCTACTTGACCGTTTCGAATCAAAGCAAGTAAAGCATGAAATGGATATAAATGCCCAGCCAAATAGCCATATCGCGCTATTACGCGCTCCACGGAATTTCTCGTTGGATGGAGTTAATCATCCGGGGAATATGTAGATAATGGATATTCATTTCGGGGGCTTAGCGCAGCACAGCCAGGCATTTATTCTTCCATTATTTGGTCATTTGTCTCTTTAAGTTACAGCAATAATAGTGATCAATATTACTACAACTACGATACTAATAACTGCTGGCATTTCATACGGTGTTGGGTTGTCTGCCAGGCCGGACAATTATCATTTTTTTTTTTGTATGGTCATGTCATTTTGAAAAAAAATAATGATGATGATAGTACTACTTAGGAATACCAATAACACTCATGTATTTTATATTTATCATGATTTGGCCATTTTGTTGTTTGGAACAACACAGTAATAATGATAATAAACCATTTATGTTTTATGACGTCTACCACACTTCTCTCACTGTCTATTTCAGCGAGACAGTATTTATAATTCTCACTTACTTGGTATTCGGTATCAAGAGCATTTGGCTTTGTAACTTGTACATAGTAATTTCAGCATTATTTCCTTTTGGTTAATGAGTGTATCATAATTGATACATTCTTTCATTTTGTTTTAAATTTTCCACGATTTCGTTTGGTGAGTTTTTTCGAGAATTGCAAGTCAGTGTAGCACTCTCTCTCTCTCTCTCTCTCTCTCTCTCTCTCTCTCTCTCTCTCTCTATTAATATATATATATATATATATATATATATATATATATATATTTATATATTATATATAATATATATATATATATATAAAATTGTATAAAGTATATATAAATATATCATATATATATATAATATACATATATATATCATATATATATATATATATATATATAGATATATATATATATATATGTGTGTGTGTGTGTGTGTGTGCGTGTGTGTGTGTGTGTGTGTGTGTGTATGTGTCTGTCTGTGTGTATGAAAAGAAATAAAGAGGAAAACATACTTGGTTTTTAATCTTCAATTCAGTCGGAATATATAGGGTAAAGTAGACAAGACAGAAATAAAAGTGGACTAAATAAAAAACCAGCCCAAAAAGTGTAAAATTGAATATTTTCCTTATCTGAGAAGCTCAAGGCAATGGAAATTAATTACAGGTATTATCTACTCAATGTCTACTCACCTATGTGTAATTAATCATGCATCAGGTATCTTCACAGATCACTATACTATTCTATATTTGATTACCCGGTTGAAGCACCTTGCTTCATTTTTTTATTTTATGCAAGGCCAGTGCGACGGGGCCCTAAAGGCCTCCGCTAACTCAGCCTTAAACCTGATAGAGGGGAAAAAAAGGAAAATGAGAGGTAAGAGGAGATGATGTGAGGTAACCACCAAGAAAGCGTTGGAGGCGCCTCTTGAAACGTAAATAGTTAACTATACTCTGTTTTTTTTCATCTGTCCATCCGCCTGTGGTGTTTTTGTATGGTAACACTGCGTCCCGGGCTTTAGATAGTTACATTCAGCTTACATTCAACGATTATAATAATATCCTATTTCGAATATTAACGGTGTAATTCGCATACAGTAATTTATTAAAACACTTTTCATTTACAAATGTACACCCAGATATCCTTTTATTTACCTAAAACTTACAATTAGCG
Source organism: Macrobrachium nipponense (assembly GCF_015104395.2). Lineage (NCBI taxonomy): Eukaryota > Metazoa > Arthropoda > Malacostraca > Decapoda > Palaemonidae > Macrobrachium > Macrobrachium nipponense. Next base: position 59,194,934 of record NC_087203.1, on the reverse strand, counting down.
TAACTATCTAAAGCCCGGGACGCAGTGTTACCATATAAAAACACCACAGGCGGATGGACAGATGAAAAAAACAGAGTATAGTTATCAAATAGTTCCCCGCAGACAAAGTCTGGATGATGGGGCCTTTAGTTTTTCCATCCGTGTATCCGTCAGTTTGTCTGTCCTGATTCATAGTGTTATTAGAGCTTGCAAGATGGGTTTTCTTTGTTTAGTTGAAAAGTAAAAATTGTAGGTAGGCAAAGTTAAAGTAGTGGGAAAAGACCAAAGGAAACGATTGCAATGTAAGAAAAAGGCAGAAAACAGCGCAGCTAGGAGCTGAGGGAACACGGCAAAAAACAAACTATACCGTCAACAGTATTCCATGCAATGCACTGTAAGCGGTCACTATAGAGTCAAGAATAGTTTTCGGATGCTGCAATAGAGAATTTCGACCTGAGGTGTATTTATAGTGTACACAAATGACTCAAGTGCTCTGCCGCGTGATGACACCTTGAAAGGCGACATCCTTGAAATTTGTTCGTGTCCTTTATGATTTACGATTCACGATTCTCAGTTGAGTCTTTGAACTTATTCTAGCTATTGAGTATGTGTTTGCCTTTACCCAGTGTCAGTTTGTTAGCTAATCTGTCTTTTCTCTTGAAATCTGAGCAAATGATTGAGAATTTTCCATAAAATTCAGGAGTCGGAGGGATCTGGACTCGGGCCGGTTACTGCTAGATCTTCTGATTTTTTCTAGCCTGGATTTATAATCTTTCATTAGATATAGCCATTCTGTAGACTGTGTCTGTTTAGGGATCTTTTTGATACCTATTGTTTTTTATATGTATAGTGTGAATTTATTTGCAAATGAGTTTTCTTCTTGTTTTATACATTTGGAATGACTTTCTATTTAAAACTCAAGTTTTATTTTTTACTTATTCAGCTTAAATTTTGTAATCTGTCATTGCAGTAACATATAAAAATTTCATCTATTTGTTAAGTGTAACGACTTCCATCCCACACGGCCTCTTGAGTATGTGAAGCTGATTTTTATGGATTACGTGATATATTTGAGTGGTAAGTACCCTAGGTTTGAAGTGTCTGTGGATAAATCCTAATAATAGATCAATATATTTTGGGTGCTAATTCGAAACGTTTTTGCGCCCTCTATAATGCTTAGAAATTTAAAATGTTTCACTCCCAAAAAAATCCTTTTTAAGTACTTTTCTTCATCGTGTTCCTTTGTTTAAAGAAATAAATTCGATATTTAAACACCCTGAGGGAAATATTTGCGGCTTTACTTCACGGAGATCCTATTGAAAATAAATATTTCAGTTCTCAATCATCAAATTATTGTCAGAGCATCTGTCATTTATGCACGTTTATGTAGAAACCCCTGTATATATACCGTATCATTACTCTAAATGTAACGAAACTACCTGTAACGAGGGACATTTACATGTATGCACAGTTTGAATACCTGATACCTGAGATTGGTAGAAGTTAGTGACGCAAAAACAATGACCTTAGTCCGTTGGTACCTAAAAGCTTTACTTGGGTGCTATCCTATTTGCTTATGTACTTACACACACACACACACACACACACACAACACACACACACACACACACACACACACACACACACATATATATATATATATATATATATATATATCATATATATATATTATATATATGTACATATATATATACACACATTTAACTTATCACATACACAATTGTTTTGTGCAATAGTACAATTACTAGAAGGACCTTATAAGGATTATTAAAGGTTTGTTTTATTCCATAGATATTACCAAGTGAAAAAATGCATTAACGTTTTCACATTTGTAAATTTTTTACCAACCAAGAAAAATGCAATTTCCTCATCGTTGGTGACTACGAGTGATGTGAGTTATAACAAGGAATCCATTGATCAATCGCAAGAATAGTTAAGGGTGTCCACAGTTGCCTACTTACTGTTATTGGTTTCTTATGAGATGAGTCTCCCACACATCGTAACCATCCCGGGGAAATTTTTGGGTTCCGGCAAAATTTACATTATGGCTTTCCAACCGAGAACATGTTCCTGGAGAACAGAATACGAATGGCTTACTTTTGTTCACACAATCTTCTCCCGGTAATAGAACATGTAACATAAATTCCTGAGGAGTTTTAGCCTGGTTGGTCTTGTAGTAGTTCTTCAGCGTCCCCTCTCTCTCTCTCTCTCTCGTCATCTCCTCTCCTCACTTCCTCAGTCTCTCTCCTCTCTCTCCTCTCTCAAGAAAACTCGGTTATGTTTCCTGTTGCCGTGTTTTTTCTTCCCAGGGAACGGCGTGTTCTGGAGACCTTGCAAAACATATGGCTGAACATACAGTAAATTTCCTTCCCTTAGATGGGAGTGTGTAATGAAATTCTGTTGATTGGTGTGTGGGTTGAAGTCGGATTCCGTAATTGAAAGCCATCCTCCTTTCATTTTATTGCTCGAAATACTAGATTACTTCCCTCTTTTTTTTTTTATTATGAGACGCCGCAACGTTCGTTTGACTATTTTTATCGGTTCTGGTCTCGTATTTATGAATGCATTTCGTGGTTCCTGCTGTGTTCGCTTTATTCTGCCGTAGAGGTAGCGCTTGAATTTTATTTCCCTGATAGTTCCTTTGATTGGTCTCGTGGCACGGTTATCACTGTTTTTCAATAGAATTAAGCCATATTTTTTCGTTGTTTAACACGACTATTTTCAGTCATTGCAGGTGTGGAGAATCTGTTTACTTTCATTCTTGGGAAATTCATATTAATTATTGGTTGTCTTAATCCTTTTTGATATCATTCCATTCATTCCGTCTAACTTCTTTCGGATTTTTTCTGTCATCTCTTCTAAACTGATTTGAAACTGCTCAGAAACATTCTTGTCTTCTATTGTCAAAGAGTGATCGAGTTTTTGAAGTATCGTGCGCTGGCTTTATTTAGTGATATTTTACCTCGTGTAGAAGAATGCGTGTCGTCTAAAATTACACAATTCGTTTTCGTTTATTTACTTATCATATGAGCTTTATAAACAATTTGACCTTTTCACTAACCACGTATAGTTGCTTAACAATATTTGTTTATATAATTGCTTAACAATATTTTGTTTCGTGAAGAATACTTTTTAGTTGGTGTTTCCTACCA
>NC_087203.1:59179282-59189282 GCF_015104395.2 Macrobrachium nipponense | reverse complement strand
ACCTCTTGTTCTGTCAGCATACACACGCTGTAGTGAAAGGTAGAATCTCCAAGCCGTAAAGGTTGAAGTCTTCAGTCCCTTGTTGATTAGTTCATAAATACTGGATTTGTTAACCCCGCATAGGTTTCGCTATGTTGGTACCCCGTTAAAGGTGTGTGAGGGTCGAGCTCGACCCGAGCGCCTAGAAAAACTGGTGAAAATTTTATTTTTACTAGAATGCTTGACATTTTATTTTCTAAAATCATTTTAAGCATTGCTAAAAACTACTGAAAAGATAAATCATACCCATCTACAAATTAGATATTGATTACAGATATTAAAAAAATAAGTATATACAAGAAAATAATTTACAAAAATATTTACAAAAAATATAAAATAAGCTATATACACAAAAAAATTAAGGGAATCCTTCCTAAAGCAACTATTTACAATATGTGACTGCCAGAAAAGGTATCGGACCCATAGATGTCAAAGTCTGAAAACAGAAAAAAAGGGTAAGTTTTTTTGGCCCCAAAAAATTTTCAAAATTTCACGAATTTTTTGGCACCTAAATGAAATATGAAGTGGCTAATTTTTTTTTATAGAATAGACTCATATTATCCTAAAACAGAATTATGCACTAAGAAGTAATTTACTGTTATGTCAGAGGCAAAATCTAAAGCACTTGCTCCTTTCCTTACTTTTCCCTGATATATGTCCTATATAGATAGTTGCATACTTTTTCCATCTTTATGAGGCACATGTGATATTCTTTGCTTGTTTTCAAGTTTTTCTAATGCTTAACCTCTCCTCATTTTCATTTTCGTGACATGATACATCCATAGCACTCATTCTTGAATTACTATTATCTCGTTTGTTAGCATGATCTGAACTCTTCAAGTTCCTTGTTGGACAAGTCGGTTATGTGCTCGAATACTGACCTCAGTGTCCGGTTTCGATTCCTTACTCTACTCACTAGGAATCAGAGGAATTTATTTCTGGTGATAGAAGTTCATTCCTCGATGTGGTTCAGATCCCACAATAAGCTGTGGGTTCCATTGCTAAGTAACCAATTGGTTCCTAGCCACGTAAATAAAAAGTCTGATCTTTCGGGCCAGCCCTAAGAGAGCTATTAATCAGCTCTGTGGTCTGATTAAACTAAGGTATACTTAACTTTTTTGCGAATTTGCACTTCTACCGTAATTTTTGTCTTTTAACAAAGAGAAATCTAACCACTTTTTATAGATTACCTTCATTATTTCGAACTTGTGTTTTAGCCACTTTTTTTAAGATTATTGACTCGCCTTCTGAAAACTTCTGTTCGAATGTAAGTTCTTTCCAGTGGGACTTTGCCGGTGACCAGGGGCATCATGGCACCAGATCACAGAAGAATGCATTTAACCCATCGAGATTTTCTGCGGGTAGTCTTTGGTCACTCTTAGATGAGCTGAGAAATAGTCCCTCCTCCTCCTCTGGTCATCTCAGAGATCAATAACTCTCAAGATGTAAGTTTTGGTGAATCACTCCTACTACTGAGGTGTTTGAATTCTGAAACAGTTTTTGTGATGCCCATTTCCAGTTGCGGGCTTTGCTTCTTTGGGGCTAGAATATTCTCTCTCTCTCTCTCTCTCTCTCTCTCTCTCTTTTTCCATGAGTTTTAACCGGAGATGGAGATCTGGTTTCTGTTCCAACTACCACAAGCATAAAATAGATATCGGAAGCAAAGTATAGTCTTGAGTATATGCTGAAACCCTTCATCGTATGAAGCCCCTTTTCATTAGTTGACAAAGTAACTTGGGGTTCACTCCGACGCTGTATTAAAATTATACTGAATCAATATAGTAACATTTAGATTTTTAATAAATGCTTAACAGTTTTAACTAATTGTTCAGTATTGCAGTACAGGAAAAAAGGAGTCCTTAATGTTAAAACATTAAGGACTCAGGAAGGTCTTGTTGGGGGAAGTTATAAGAATCTGTGATTAAGGTTTATACTAACTTGTGCCTGTATGAAAAGTTCTCCTTGCACATATTCTGATGTCTTCAGGTCATTAACCAAACGTAGGCTTTAGTGGGGACGCTATCATAAGTAAATATTCCGCTTTGTTTTATGTGTAAAGTATACAACGCGCCTTCAAAATATGTTTAAATATTTTATGTTGTCAAATTGCTGTTGTGTACGTCTAGTGTTCAGTTTAATATAAAGAATGATTTGGTACGTGTATAGACATGAAGTCGTAACTATATAAGAATTTTATTATATTTTTTTCTTTTTTGTAAAGGGAAGTTGTTGACCCCAGGACATCTTTTAAAAAAATTCTAAAAGGCTACTTTTGGAACTGGCAGCTTTTATTCCATATTCCACCCTTGGACGATTACATCTGATACTGACAACTGCAATATTACATTTTCCCCTTCAAGTTATTATGTCTACATTTTTATTTTTAATTTTTTATCGTTGTGAACCCTCCTGTGGGAGGGAGGCAGCACGCGCAGATTTTTTAAAAGCATTTTTTGACAGTAGTTTGAAATTGCTTCTTTCTGAGGACTTGAATAAACGCAGTTCCTAACATAGAGTCCGGTCTTTCCAGGTCGCTATGCCACAGGCAATGATGTGTTTTCTTCGTAGACGGAGAGGGTTAGTGTCGTCAACGCACCTCACTTACTGCTATGTAGGCGTTACTATAATTGTTTGGAGCGTCCCTCAGCCCCTAGCTACAACCACATTTAGCCATGAACTTCATCGCCACTTGAGCAGCCTATCCTCAGTCTTTGGTGGTTTCTCTCCTTTCCACCTTTAGATGCTTGTCATTCTCCTTTATTGTCTAGATTTCTTTATCTTAATGCCCGACTACTCCAACTCCCTCTTTTTACTGTCTTATCCCTAGTGCCTCTAAGTGCTCCAGTGCTTGGAGTAACAACAAAATTTCACAAATCAGTTGATCAGTAATGTGTGATTGTAAAACACTTGATTTTTATATGTAATTACCGAGACTGCTTACTATTCCTAAACTCTTTTAAGAAAAAAATGGGGCTGTTCAGAAGTTAGAGAAGCAAACCACCACCATCAGAAGAGACTTGAGTGAACGGTGATTAAAAAAAAAGGCGGAAAACAGAGGAGCGTGAGAAACTTTAGTACCACCTACATTGCTCCTTAAATGTAGAGGGTTCCTTTTATAGGGATTGTATATTAGAGCCACCATATTGTGAGGTGTAATTTAGTTTAATGCCAAATAAAGACTTTTGGCTTCGCAATTTACTTCTCAATTAAGCAGTCTCCTTGGTAAAGTGAACTACGGAAAGCACTCACAGAATTAGTGCTTTGGAAAGTGGAACGCTTGCAAAGATTCTCTCTCTCTCTCTCTCTCTCTCTCTCTCTCTCTCTCTCTCTCTCTCTCTCATGAAGTTGGGCTTTATGCTTTTTCATTGAAAATAGACTCCATTAGAAGAAATCTGCAAATAGTTAACACTGACAAACGTTAAATATTTTTATCGCATTATATCTGATTATAAAAACCGTGAGTGTGTCAAGTAAAAACTCCTCCTGCAGGAGGGAGAAGAAGAGGGAATAATTTTTCGGTCAACTTTTATACGAAAGGAAAAACTTATGGGATTTTCTTTTTTTATCCCGTAAAGAAAAATAAGTTAGTGAAAGTTATGGAAAGCTATGGAGTTTTCGGCGTCTTGTTATTTGATATCATCAGTTTCCGTATTTCTTTTACTTACTGGTCATTTATTTCTTCATTTTGAGGAGATCTTTTCAAAGGCGTTTTTCTGATTTTCATTGGATGTGGTTATCAGTTATACAATCATTCATTTGTGATTATTTATTAAACATTGTCGGACAGTTATGCCCGTGCCCTGTTGCTTTCAAGTGGTAAATGAGCTTCATTTGGTTAGAATAGTAGATCTGCGTTGAACAGTAAGTACCGCGTCATTAATCCATTACTGTATGGGCATTCGGTAGATCAGAAAACCCAAGTTGGAATAATATAAGTACGATTATATTAAATCAGTATCCTGTTATCAGTCGGCTAGGATATCTTATTAGAACAGTCAGCCAACGCAGGACAATTATTGCTTATGATACAAACATTGAAATCGTCATCATTATTGTCTCCGAGGAAAGGCTCGAGCGTCCCACTTTACTACGTATTGCATGGTTCTTGTGGAGGAAACGTCGCTGTCTTCCTGTGGTATCGTTGCGTTGATGTTTTGGCCGTCACGGCGACGTCCCCTACTTCCACACATCATTCCACAAATCAAGTTGTTGTGGGCGACACCATTCCGCGCCTCCAGCTGATCCGCTCTCATTGGTTACTTCGTCCCCCGCTGTCGTGCTGCGTCCTCTTCCCAGTTACACCCCGCTGTTTCCATCAGGAAAGTGGACGGTTTATTATCAGTGTGTGGGTCAGGGACAGGGCCGGTTGAGGGACAGTCACGCAGGCCTCGGCTGCTGGCGATGACAGGCCGTGTCTCCTGCACCCACAATGAAAGGGGGGAGGAGGAGGAGGAGGAGGCCGGTGGTTGGAAACCGGGAACCGAAAATGATGGAGGAGCCTCATTAGCATGCAGAAGAAACAGAGGGAAAAACTGATGTTTATGAAAGAGGGAAAGTGAGGTTTGAAGGGTCTGGAATAATGTCAAAGTTTATGTGGGACACTTTGCTCTTACTGTTTCCTTCGGCCGTGGTGGCCGTCATGTGTCGCAACTTTTGAGGAATTACTGCTTGCTCAGCTTAGAAGTTTACCAAGTACTGTTGTCTATTTATATTTTGTACTGTGACATTTACTTTATCTTCTCTACTAGAAGCTATCGCTGAAAGTTTTTAAATCAGGAAGAAATTAAATGGCATTCTTCATCATGAATATTTTCTTTTATAACAGAGACTGATACAGGTTCAAAAAAGAAATTCATTGGCTGCACAATAAGTGCCTCTAAGTAAAAGATTCCTAGAACAAAACACAGGCGAGCAGAAATTTTCTCGTTTTACGCGAGGAGGTACAGTCAGGACAGTATGGAGAGCAGCTACTATATGAAACATTCTTCAGATATATATAAATATATATATATATATATATATATATATATATATATATATAATATATATATATATATCAGCATTAAGCTACAAATGTCTTTAATATCTCATTCCCCTTCGGTTAACATATATGAAACGATATTGAATTCCAGGTAGAGCGAATTAGAGATTGAAGGACATTTGTAGCTTAGTGCTGGTATATGACTCGTGGTGATGTGAAAACAATTTCATTCTACATATATATATATATATATATATAATATATATATATATTATATATATATATATATATATATATATATCTACAGAACCATCTTTCGGCAGTCAAGTTAAATGTCTCCGACTGTTGTCCGGGTTTGTGTGGAAGCAGGTCTAGTTCAAGACATCTTCGTACTGGAGAAAGGATTAGGCTGTCTAAATGCGTAAATGGCCATTGACTTGCTATGTTAATTTTTGCTGGATAAAAAGCTCAAATGTGAAGAAGAGAGAAAGAAACGGAGATATTAGAATAGCGGAAAGATATAGTCAAATCAACAATGGACAGTGGATTGGAAATATTCCCTGCAGAATATTCTAACTCATCGTTTATTTTGAATGATTCATAGCAAATTGTTATTTTCAATTAATTATCTATGTGATGGCAAATAATTACCTTCTGATAATATTTTTGTAGCAAATAATGATCCGTTGAATGAACGACATTCAACAGAATTCAGTCAGTTGACAGTTGCTAATATTCTTTGTAGCCTTCCTTTGGTTCCCAGCTGCCCTACTTGCTGTCTTTTACTTTTATTCTTTCCTCGGGGTCTTTTTATACTTAGGTAACTATTCTTTTTAACTTGACATTGCGCCAGTTTTCACTTTTAAGAACAAATCATCCAAGTTAGCAATAATATACAATATACTGTCATATAATCATGTAATATTAGTACCTTTGGGGCTTTGGGAATTTGATTCCGTAGCCTCGTTAAACCTTTATATAAAGCGTAAATATAAATATAATTGATCCATGTAGAGACTTTGGATCCCACGGTAATCAGAAGGGCTCGTCGTGACAAACTGTAGGGCCAGTGATGCAATGCAGCGGAGAATGTAAAACATTGCGCAGTACAATAACAATAACATTCTGTTACTTACTCAGCGCCCCCGTGACGTGGGCCAATTTGGGGAATGTATTTGGAGAATGTTTCGTTTCACTATGTTTAAAACCATGGCTTGGTCCAGGGAATGACGTTTTTATTGAAGACAGAATTAAGTTTGTGGGAAAATGGATTGCTGCCTTGAAAGGCCACCAGTTCACTGAATTCTCTCCTGTCTCCTCCTTTCATTTATTTCTTTTCTTTTTCTTTTCTACGCGGGATTAATACTCTCTGGAAACATACCTTGTTGCGCTTGAATAAATAACGACATTTAGTAGCAGTAGCAGCAGTAGTAGTAGTAGTAGTAGAAGTAGTAGTAGTAGTAGTAGTAGTAGTAGTAATAGGGTTTCAACTTAAATAGTATAGATTTCAGGCACCTTCCTCCCTTCCTTCACCTTGCCACCAGTGCAGCTAAAGTGAATAAGAAAAAAACGTTATATATATATAGAATAGAATATATATATTTATAATAGATATATATATATCATAGATATTATATATATACATATATATTAGATAATATATATTATTATATATAATATATATATATGTGATATATATATATCTATATATATATACTATATATAATATAATTTTATATATGTATATATATATATTATATATATATAGAATAATAAAATCGTACACCATAAGCATGCTTTACCGTTTGAAGAATTTTCTCCGTTCAAGGACCATCACCTCTTACACAACTGATACACTTGATGCTGTTTAACTGAAAAACCAAATGAACCACTTGAAATATGGAAATATTAATTTTATTTGAGGTATATTTTCCGTAGAAGTTGTTATAAAGTACTGGTCTTATGCTTAGGTTAATTTTAAGTAGCTAAAATCAATCAAGTGAAATGTTTCGTCTTTCTCTACATTGCGAAAATAAGAAAATCGAGGTGCTTCTGGGGAAAGGTGACAAACATCCGACAACCTGGAAGTTGAATGCACATTTGACGCTACTCTTTATGAATTCCTGCTTGTTTCGAATAATAATATGTGGTAAATAAGAGCGAAGGTACTGCATTTTATAAGGGAACACCATCAGTAAGGAACTAGTGGTTAAGTAACACAGCTTTCAGGAAGGAACACAGCCTTGTTGACGATGCTTCGGAAAACGTGTTCTCGTGACACTGCCAATGAGTGAGGAAAATGAGCTCTTTTGATTCTGTTTTCTGTGAGGAAAGCACGTCCTTGCGATACCGCCCCATGTGACTAGATATGTAAAGTAACTCTTTCCTTGTGTGACGACAGTTTTTTGTATACAAAATCACTCAATTAGTTACCCTTTCTTTGTATTAATTGTTGGATCTCGCACACCTGAACACATCTCTCTCTGACTTGCGTACTTCCGTTCCTCTTCAGCTATCAGCCGAGACGAACTCAAAAACGAAAAAAAGTGAAGTTAGGCAGGGAGTTGTAGTTTAGTTTTCTTTTCCTTTATCTAGGCTTAGTCTCGCTGTGATGTGAAGATAGGCCTATGCCACATGAGTGGCGCTACACGAAAATGGGACTAGGAGCAAGGAACTCGGAAATTATACGCTTCTGGAAAGCCATCCTCTCTCTCTCTCTCTCTCTCTCTCTCTCTCTCTCTCTCTCTCTCTCTCTCTCTATTTTGTGTAGGCTCGCACTTATATTAGGTATAGTTTAGAATACAAACGAATTAGTACTTGTGCGAGAGAGTGTTTACATGTTTTCATTTTTAGATAATTTCACGCATTTTTTCTCATTTTTTTTTTTTCAACTATAAGTTGTTTTCCCTCACATGGGATGTGAACTCGCTTCTAAGAAACTGAAGTGTGGGTCTCGAATTTGAATATAAAAAAAGTCGATGCTGTTGAGATGAATTATCTGCATATCGTATGTGACGTAAGAAGATTGAATTGTTAAGAAATGTGGAGACGTGTAGAAGTGGTAAAAACAGTTTGCATGCGTGAAAGGACGGGTCCAAGTATTTGAGGAGGTTCAGTCATGTGGAAAGAATGGAAGGCAGCAGCGTGGTGAAAAGAATGTATGATTCGCACGCCCGGAGGGGAACCGGAGAAGACGACCCGGAACAGCTGGGCAGATGGGGTCGTGGAGGAAGTAGTATTCATAAAGAAAGGAGCTAACATCGAAGATGCTCGTCAAATTCTACAAGATAAGAGGTTAATGTCACAGCATGTAGGGGGTCCAAGGCGTTGCCGATGAGCCTTCTCTGTGAATTTATGAAGAGGCTGTGTATTGGAAAGGGTGTTCATTCACTATTCACTATTCACAGTCGATGTATGAATATGGCATTCAATATAGTCTGGATTTTCTTTGTTTCTCAGCCAGGTAGTGGCTTGAATCCTACTGGTGACGAAGCGCTTATTGCTTTATGATTCCCTTGGATTTAAGTTATTCCCGAAGTGTAGTGAACTGCATATGAAACGATATTTGTGGCCGCGCCTTTTGCATGTTTTGTGTTTTCATGGTTGTTTTCGTCAATGAGTGATTTTTCTCTCCAGTGAAATGTGCCTTGGACGCCCACTGTGTCCCCCGGATTATTATTTTTTTTTCTTTAGGCTGAGTAAATGAACATGTCATGTGTGGGCGCCTGCGGCTTCAGACAAACCTATTGTTGTATGCAAAGTTATTCATGGAAAAGGAAAGTTTGTTCTCCCTCTATGGGAGGGAATAGATGTTTCTCCAGTTATCGTCAGGATATTTTTCAACAATTGAACGTAGAAATTCATTTACTTCAGTTGGGGTTAGCCGTCATTATGTTCTGTAAATAAACCTTCCTGTATCTTTTTAGATTTCGATGAAAAGAATTGCATTGCCGTATTTTATTAGTATTTTTTTTAGTGGTGAATTCTTGTATTGGGCATTCATTTTTTTTATTATGTTTATTATTATTTATATACATTTTCTTTATTGTTTTCCCCTACAGGAAAGTAGATTGTAAGTGTAGGAAGATATAAATTCGTAGAATTAACATATAATATAAGGGATGAAATGTAAAGCCAACGATTCCAATCTGAATTTTTTGCAGGTAAAATGGAAGCTTTATTCGGAATTGCTTTACCAAAGCCGAAGGCAATCTCAGTAAATTAAAGTGGGAGTCATTACAATGTAGAAATGGTTCCGGAAGGAAATTCATCCATACAGGAAGATCTGGTGAAAATTGAGGTCTTACTTCAGCGAGCAGAGACTCGAGGAAGCACCAGATTGTCGAAGGAATATTGCAGAAGGGTCATGCTATGCAATCTGCAGACATCACTAACTACGTCAGAGTTGCATCGATTAAGAACCTGATAGGTAGGAGAGAGAGAGAGAGAGAGGAGAGAGAGAGCGAGAGAGAGAGAGGAGAGAGAGAGAGAGAGAGAGAGAGAGAGAGAGAGAGAGAGAGAGAGAAGGTCGGGTGGGGTGGGGGGAGATGTGATAAGCCAATGAGCTCCAAGCATATGTGAGAAAGCAGTGTTGTTGCTAACTGGAATACATAAAGCAAAGGAACGATTTTGGCCTTACAAAAAAAAATAAATTAAAAAATAATGGTTTTGCTAAATTAAATGAAAATATAGTTTGAGTATGAAAATTTAGTAAACATATGTATAACGATTAAGTCAAATTACTGAATGGTAAAATATCTGTTTGTAGAGGATATGAGTACTATGTCGATTGTATTTTATCCAGTTTGAAGAGGTCCAGTAGGTCTACGGAATTCAGTATTTTCCTGTCGAAACCGGTGGTACTCAGTTATTCGCCTATTGAAAATCCTAGCTTAACTGATTTATGCGTCTTATTTTACAGAATTTCTAAACTGTTCAGCTACCGAAAATGTTAATCTCTAATGGTACAACCCACATATA
>NC_087203.1:59157852-59172852 GCF_015104395.2 Macrobrachium nipponense | reverse complement strand
TGGCTCCGGTGCAATTTTTTTTTTTTCCAAGTTGAATAGGGCGTAATCAGTCAGGGAAGTAGAGTGAATGCAGCAAAAGAGAAGAGCAAAGGATGAGTCTATCTGTTTGTTCTTTAAATGGAACTGAAGGCCTTAGGTTTGTTAGTAGAAGAAAATGCAGTAAAAAGAGGAAGAGCAAAGGATGAGTCTATCTGTTTGTTCTTTAAATGGAACTGAAGGCCTTAGGTTTGTTAGTAGAAAATGCTTTCCATTTGTCTTTGTTTCTTTTGTAGCTGAATGTTGTGAGACTAAATTCAGTGTTCATCTTGATATATAAAACGCTTTGTGTATCAACACAGTCATTATGGTTTACAACATCGATGATGTAGGGGTAAAGAACTCCACATTTAGACTAGCTCCATGCTGGGCCCGGCCTCTCCCGCTGCCTTTATAGAAGTACGTATGTATGGAATGACCCAATCGGTTCTTGCCGTCCCTTCCATAACTTATATTACCCAGGAGCCACTTTTATGAGTGTTATATCTTGAGCTGCCTCGAGTAAAAAGGATACTGGTTTTATGAATTATAATCTAATCACGAGCGTTCGTAATAACCAGTCACTTTTTCGAGAACCCTAAACATGGTTTAGACTGCGTAAAGAAGTTGTTTTGATGTATGTAGAATATTAAGGGGGATGCGAAAGCGTAAAACTAACTCTCGCTAGCCGCCAACATCCCCCATCCTTTCTTTAATCACTTGAAGTAGATGAAATCGTCGACAGTCTCTTTTTATATTGCTTTGAATCCCTGTAATATTACGGGGATCCAAAAAGTGGCTTTCCTCTCACGGCGAATGCTTCGTCCTAATAGCCAAATGGCAAAAGTGGATGATCAAAGTCTTGATTGAAATAGAGGAATCTAAAACGTTATCCCGTCAGTAATTTTGCATAATGCTGCGGATCTGCTCGCATCCCCTTCCCAGTTTTTAAATAATCAGACTTGACGTTGCTTTACTTTTTTTTTCCTTTTTGGTAGTGGAAACGAGGGATGGAGATGACTTCGATTTCCTACACTTGTACTAGCACGTGATGCATACATACATATATGTATATGTATATATATACTTACACACATACATGCGTATATATGTATATAAATGTGTGTTTGGTATAGTAAATTGCAAATAAATATACAAAGATTCCTTAATTTACTAAAGGGGTAGGCCTCTTTAGCTGAAGAGGTTTTTTACTCAAGTAAATGAAAGCGCCATGTTCATTGAGTCATGAAATATTATTAAAGTATTTGATTGAAAAACTTTTATTCTCATATGCCACACATTTCTTACTGATGAGCGGCATAATAGGGAAGGCTGGCACTAGTTTTAATTTTATACAACGTACCTCTATTTTCGGCACCATTATTAGGTGTTAGCCTTTTCATTGTTGAAACTACAAGCTCTTCCCACCCCTCCAGAGCCACATGGGCATTATAGTATCGATCCTTTAGGGAAAACGTTGACTGTCAAAATGTCAACTTTGAATAGAGAGAGATAGAGATGAGTGGGGTTGGGTGTTAATGTCGTTGTCTCTTTAGGTTTGCCCTCGTAATTCACTTGAAAATGGAATTTATGTACAAATTTATATTGGGGGGGGAGTTGGTTGAGGGGGGTGCGCTTTGTTTAGCTGACCAGTTGGGCTTCGTATTTCACCACAGTTTAGTTGGGAACCACTGAGTTACTATGTGTCTTTTTAATATATATATATATATATATATATATATATATATATATATATATATATATATATATATATATATATATATATATGTCAGAGGAGTTAAGCGACAACCAAGACAAAATAGCTAATTTTAGAAGGAAATTCATACATTTTTAACTGAGTTACCTCTCTTCACCAGCCTCCATTCTCTTTGAATATCTCTTGTCCTTTCCAATTGGCTGCCTTTCAAAGTAAACCCCAAAGGAATGCAGCAGGGCCCGTGATTTAGATTTTGTGCGGGGCTTATGGAAAAGAGAAAGTGGACGACCTAAAGCAGAGCATGTTGGGATGAGAGAGCATCCATCTGGGGACCCCCATGTGTTCATTTACATAGTGCTTGCCCCTGATCAGCAATTCGGAAGAAAAGAAGACCACAGATGCCCAGGTATTGTAATGGAGTAATCTCGAGTGCAGTCAGTTACTGTTTTTTGCCTGTACTTCCATTTCATTCTTTCCAAGGCAACTTTCCCCCCTATTGGCTTAGCATCACTGTTCCTAATTTTGGTTACAGTAACACAGTTCCCCATTGCTACCATCATGCTGCAAATAATTCCGCTTGTGATGCTCGTAGTGATGTTAAATCTAATTGTGATATTCCCACCTAGACTAGTGTCTGCTACATCTGGAAGTACCGTTGTTGTTTCATGCTAAACATCCCCTAGTTAATTAAACAACACAACGTAACTTTCTGTTCGAGTTCCCAGTCAATCTATGTCCCTGTGAGTGAATTTTTATATGAAATAATAAGGGAGAATCATGTTTAATGTTCCCCACATGTCTATTGCATTATTACTGATAGTAGAATGCAATCTCTTTGTAGACGCAGACGCACATATCTTGCCTAGTTTTGCGAGGTAATTTGGTATTCTTTGCAAGCGGCACCAGGACTCTTCAGCAGCCCGCTGCGTGCAAACTTTTTTTTATGCCTGAATCATTTTCAAGCCACATGTCCCAATTGACCGGCAATCAGTCGCCTTCCATTTAATTTCTGGACCCATTCGAGTCCCTGTCACCCTTAAGGTGTAAATTACTTATTCATATAATGTAATGTAAGTATAGTTCAGTTAAACTAAATCTATAGAGTTTTATATAAATTTTTCCCTGTATTGATACCGCCCTTCAGCTGTAAATTGTTTGTTATGGTTCCGTTCTCTTGCAAGGCGTTTTAGGAGTGCCAGGAAGTGGCTTCCACTTCCATAGCTTTTCATACACTGAGAACGAGAATTTTGTAACTATATATATATATATATATATATTATATATATATATATATATATATATGTATATATATATATACATATATATATATATATATATATATATATATATATATATATATATATATATATATACACATATCATTGTTTATAAAACTTTGATAAAAGGTGCAATTGAAAAGGAAATTGCTATATAAATGAAAGAAAAAGGAATAACGTTAATTTCTGGTTGTATTTCCACCTTTCTTTGAACAAATTCTGTTAGGTACACAGGAGAAAGCCCTTTTTCCTCGCTCCCAAAGGCTATTCCTCGAGGAGGGGTTGAATGTCAAGACCGACATCATCTTCCGCAGAAGAAACGTTACAAGGACTCGCCACAGCCCTCGCTTCCTGGGCTCCTTCGGGTTTCGGTTTTGCATCTTACAACAGTTGGATGGAATCTAGAACTCAGAAACAAATAATAAATTCTTGGACAGTTATTAGTGCGAAGAATGATGTATACAATAACAATGTAATGAATTTATTGAATCCCCCTTTGATAAAATCACACGGAGTACTTCAAAACCGCAAACCTACATATCAGAAATGTTCACCTAATTAACCCAATGTTCAAGTCTAAGCGGTACTGCTCACATAGCGACTGGTTTCACGAATGGAACTTTCAGTCTTTTGAATGGTCGTAAGGTAACGTTTTGTACATTTTTAAAAGAAACCAGTATATTTATCACCAATCCACAAGTCAGCACCATATAGTTGTAAACATTATTTTTTAAAAGAGAAACAAGACTACTTTATATCAACAAAGTTAAATTGTCTAAATAAACTGTTGAATTCTATGCAAAATTTACTCCGGGTAAGATCTACATCTCCAGTATTTTTTAAAAATACATACAGTCATACATAAACATATACACATATACGTAATATATATATATATACTGATGAGAGTGTTGGTTGATCTGTAAGTTTTTACCTTGGCAGTGGCACATCTAACAGGAGATCAACACTTACATACAAGAATGAAATTAAGTAGAATTATATTACAAGTAATGGGAGGACTCAGGAGAGAATTTTTGGGTCTAAATTAATTAAATATATTTACATTACGAGAAGAATCAATTACAAAGAGCCATATATGCTGGTTCTTGGCAGCTTGCAAGCTAAATTATACAATTGAAAAGATTACGAGTGCCATTCAATACGGATGAAATCTGGAGGCAGATGGTTCTACAGCGGTATACACTCCCTTTCTGCAGTGTATAGAGAAAGGAACACAATCGCCGAGTAAGCCAAAGCATGGATTAATCTTTACAAGGGAAGGGCTGAAGACTTAAGGAGATGACGTCAAAATATGATCAGGTAAATTACTCCTTAACACTGATAAATGGTTACCAAAAATGATTCAGGGTCTAAGCACAATGCAAAGGGAAATGGAAATGATAAGAGATAAGAGAAGATAAATGGCCCCACCGCACAGTATCTTAGTTCCTGAAGTGAAGATCCGTGGATGCTGAGTCAATGAAATCTCAGAAGAGTGGGTCTTCTTCTGCAGAGGCACTTAGGTTAGGATTTGGATGTTAGGCGGTCATCCAGACAAGGAGGTGAGCGTTTGCTTGAAGTATCGCACAGTGTTGTGTCACTAAGTTAGTGTCCTGTTTGCTTCTCATCTTGTTGACCTTGGTTTTGCCTTATATGACCCCTGTTTCTTGCCACTGTGGGCATTTCAGGTGTTTCGCTCCTTCAAGAGCAATTCTCGTTAAGTTCTTGCTGCAGGGAATTCATGTGGTTACTTGGGAAGGAAAGTGTGCCTGGAAGGAAGAGACTTTGGCTAGCAGAGTCATAAAACAGATTAAGATAGAAGCTTTGGAGAGGTTTAACGAGTGAGAGTACTGGGACCCTGATGAATCAACTGTCACATCTTAATTAACAGGGAACATCTTAAGATGTATTTTCCTGGCTTTCTGTGTGGCCTTCCTAAAAGGAAGTATGCAGGACTGAGAAGTAGGGATACTTCTAGCAGCTCCCCCTGAAGGTAGACATGTTACACCTCATTTGGGTGTGAAAATTAGCAAATCAACTCGAATGCTTACAGTTTAGTGTCTCTCCTCAGTCCTTTGCAAAACGTGTTAGAGTAATAAGGTGCATGCTTGTAAGAGTGATCAAGGTTTAACATTAGTATTCATGCATTTGTTGTGCAGCACCTGCAATTATTTAATACCATTTTGTGTAATTTGAATATGAAACTGATTTAAATTGGTTCTCAAGTATCTATGTAAATTATTCAATAGTGATACTTAAGGTATGTTAAACATAAGAATGTATGCAAATAAGCTAGGACAGGTTTCAGCCTGTTAGGTTAGAAATCAGACTTAGCTAAAATGAGGCACAATTTCATACAAATCTAAATGCCTTTATAACGTTCTGCATCATAGTTATTCGTGTTGCTACTCAGTTGGTGAGTGTCATGATGGTTTGCTTAGGTGGTTGCATTGTGCCAGGTGTGGCGCTAATTTCACGAGAGCTTGGTGGCTCTGTGATATACAATTAAATTCCCATTGGAATGGTTCAGTTTTGCCATGCAAGCAACTGCATGGAAAGTAAAGGCAATGACTGATAGGGCCAGGGGATCTGGCGGTTGGGACTCTGCATCGTGCAGTGTGATGCAAAGCAGAAGAGTGATGCAAAGTAATAGGTGAGCTGTTACTTGGCACAAAATGCCAACAAATTCTACCATCTGCTGTCATAGTTCTTTGATTCCTGCAACCAGCTGAGATGCTAGAGAATTGTCCATCAGAATCTTATCTTTTGAGGACTTGGGAAGAGAGGAAGAAGCCATTGTGGGCATGGGAGGTTCACAGGTTGCAATGACTAACTCAGGCATGGGTTTTGAGGTTGCACCAGGGGTCTAGCTTCCACTGTGGTCAAAGGAATCTGTAAGGGACCATAGTAAACTTTGGGTTGGCTCTCTTACCAAAACTGGTAGCGGGGCCAAGCTGGGAGAAGAGAGGTGGGCTGGGCTGGGATCTCCTGAAGGGAGATCTATGGCATGCTCTGGCACTAGCACTCAGGCAGGGTCAGTCAAATAAATTAACTTTGGAAATGGCTCAACATTAGGGACAAAAGGGGACTAGCATTGCTCAGGGCGTTCAAGTGCCTTGGCAGGGATTTTGAGGCAAGTCAGGGAGGACTACTAGTGCCTGATAGAGACTGTGATGGGGTCGGACCCCTGGGTTGTCTTAAGTTTGTTGGGTTTAGAGAATCCTGTATGGAGGTCATAGTCTCCAGGAAAGTAGTTAGTTAGTGCAATTGTGCAGATTTTGGTTCTGAGGGGCCTGGTGACCCTCAAACGAACTGTTGGGAGAATCAGTTTCACCTGATTGATACTCTCGATGGAGATAAGTTTATGTTTCTAAATTTTAGCCCCTTAGGGGACCTTCTCCATTATCAAGGAGATTTACATGCCATTGTTTTCAAATGCCTTGACCTGGTGTGCAGGTAGCAAACTTGAAGGGGTACCACTAATGTAGGACCCTCGGCTGGAGGGCCCAAGGATGGATAATTGGTAATGACCAGCACAATGGCAGGATTGCTAGGGCAATCCATTCAGTTGGTGAAGTGCCCATAGATTTTGCATGTAAAGCAATAAAATTTGCTGAACCCAACCTTGAGGAGCATGGGGTGATTGTTGACGTTGGATTGATTGATCAAAAGGAGATGTTGCAGCGGCTCCCACTTTAGATCAGCACGGGGATTCCAAGTGTTCTTTTCTTTTCCAGGTGCATATAGGAGGTTTAGAAGAGGGTCCATTCTTTGGTTGGGGTGATACTAAGGTCTGACCAGGAGGAGTTATCATCTGATTCAGGGTACTGTTGGAAGGATGGAAGGTGTCCTAACCATCTGCTAAGCGGCAGCACTCAAGGAGTGTCTAGGGACTTTTCTTACTTAGGAAGGTAGCTAATGAACTTGGGCCGTAATAAAAGAAATCCTCCAGCTGCATGCGTTTTAGAAGGCCCACAAAGGTTGTGATTTTGAAGGTGTCCAGCCAATGCTTATCAGCTTGAGTCTTATGCCCAAGTTTGACATGTTGTCTCCAGAGTTCAGGAGTAATTTTGTAGGCTTTGAAGTCTGCCTTTCTGCCCTCTCTGAGGTCTCCCTTAGCACCACTGTCTAAGGAATGGAAGGCGACCAGTCCCTTGCTACTCATGTGTTTTGCAAGGATCAAGGAGATCTCTGCTTAGGTGGGGTTGTAGTTGCTGAAGATGAGTTCCATTTGTTCAAGTTATGCCTCAGGTTCTGCTTCGTTCCACTTCAAGATTAGTAATCTTATGCTGTTTTGGTTGGAATTTGTAGCTTCCAGAGTGGGATGCTTGGCCTTATTGTTGGGCGAGTGCCATGGCACTCCCCTGGTGGGACTTTTAAAGTTCTAGCTCATGTTTTCACTGACTTTCCCTTTCTTGTCTTTTTATTTTGGCCAATGCTTTCCTTTCTCTGGCTAGGGCTAGTCCATGCCTTCTTGTCTCCTCATCTAACTTTCTTAGTCTTTCCTCCTTCTTCAACTTTCTGAGTTTTCCTTCTTTCTCCTTCTCAAACTTTATTCATTTTTCTTCTTTCTCCTCCCCTAACTTTCTTAGTTTTTCTTCTTTATCCTCCTCTTACTTTCTTAGCTTTTCCTCCCTTTGTTGCATGGCAACAAGCTGCTCCTGTACCCAAGTGCTCAGTTGCTCTCCCCCCTGAGGTTCATCCCCTTCCCGATTTCCACGAAGGCTCTGTAGTCTTCGGCAGACATTTTGTTGCAGTTGTTGTCGTATGGGCACAGAAACATTCTTCTGATTTCAGAAAATATCTAATATAAACGTTCCACTACGTTACTAAGGCTATCCTGCCTGGGAAAGAATCCCCCTTTAAAAGGAAACACATATGGCTTACATTCTAGTCTGCCACTCTTTGTCCTGCACTAAAAACCTATGCACAACACACAAAAATGGTGATATAATCTACAGACACGAAGGTTTAAACTAGATGCAGTAAATGCGGTCAGGCAAATGCTAGGCACTGGGAGTACATGCTCCCAATCACAAAGAACAAAGAAACAGTATGAACGAACATGAGAGACAACTCGGAAACCGTAAGAACTCTAGGACAGCTGCAAATACAGTGGGGGAAGGCAGGTCGTCCCAGGTCACACCACGTGACCCAGGTATAGTGTTAGGATTTTGTTTTTCAGAGGCAATTCAATAAGAGCCGAAGATAGGTATCATGGATTATTTCATATAAAAAAATGTAGGTTCGTATGCTAAAAAAAATACAAATTTCTTCTTAATTTAGTATTTTGATTTCATCTGCCATAATGCAACAGGATCTTTGGTCACAAACATTTAATGGAAGAAAGAAAGCCATAAAATATTGGTATATGATACCCCATAAGAATGTGATAAGTGAGTTTCATGATAAAAAGCCTTTCAGAGAGGAAAATCGGACTGCATTGTTCGGCAAGATATACACTAAAAAAAGCAGCATTTTGTCACATCAGTTACGCTAAGATTTAAAGGATGCATTGCAGATTATGTACTGAAGTATTTTCTGTTTCAAAGGTCAAATACTTAAAGCGGACAAACAACGTGAATCTGACAAAAGATTCATTAGAACTAGATAAAAACAACTCCATCTATCGGGATCCTATTTTAAAGGTGGCCACTCCCTGTTGTTTCAGCATCAAACCAAATCAGAATTATTATATGATGCACTGCAGGGAATTCAGGAGGGGGCTTGGGTTCTCGGTTCAACATTGGAAACTTCTTCTGATGCCCCGTATGGGAGAGCCCAAAGCCCACTGTCATATGGAATGGTCTTTTCCCAAGGCTGAGCTAGGAAGTCCTTGGACACGGGTTTAATTCAGGGGGCCTTCCTCCGGAGCTTATTGCGGAAACCAGGAAAATCTCAAGGATTGGGGAAGGGGGCTAATTTGTCATCGTCATGCGAAAGGGTCAATCTAGAATGTCTTGAATTTTCTTTACCTGGACAGAATGCTTCTATGCTACAGCAGTTTTAAATGCTGATATCCAAAGATATTATTTATTGAACCCTGTAAGAGTGAAAGGCCTTGGACTATCAGTCCTTTTGAGATAGTATTTATCCATATCGTATTTGACTACTGTAGGTAATAATTCTTATAAACTTACTCTCAGGTAAAGATGTATTTGCCGAATGGTATCGTTGCATCAAAATGTAGTGTGTATTTATTAATTCTCCTCAGAATATGAAAATATACAAATTTCAGTTTTCTTCATACCCTCGAGCAATTATCTTGAAATTTGTGAATATTCAAGAGAACTGCAACTTTTCATACATTACTGTGTTGATTATTTGGCTTTTTTCCCTGGATAGGCAGTTGACAGGTTCTTCGTCAAGAGTACCGATTATCTAACAGAGATTATTTATACTGCATCTCTCGTATTAAATGCTTGAATAAGTAGCGTTCTGATTCTCAATTCCCTTCTTTATAATAAATTGTCAAAATGTTTACGTATTTCGATTCATCTTCAGTATTAGTTACAGCATCGTCCTGGCACGTCCTGTCTTATTTCAGTATCTTCAGTTATTGTAACCTGCAGATAACTTGAAATAGACGAAAATTTTGTTATGCGCAACGGTTTCAATTGTTATGCCTATTATGAGTTATGTAGCTTTATGACTTATTTACTTGGTTTGGCTTGACTTGAAAATTATTTGGTTTTCACTTTAAAAGTAAATACTGTACAAGTTCAAGGTCTCATGATTGTTGTTCATAACTTATGATTTTGTGTAAAATGCTTCGAGTATAGGTGAAAAATGATTTTGTGTAAAAGTCTTCGAGTATAGGTGAAAACGAAGTGATAATGCTTTTTGAAAAACAAAGGCTTTTGAATATGTCAGGGACGTCATAACTGATTACTAGGCAAGTCATAAAACATCCGTTTGCAATGAACAACGGTAGATACACAAATCATTTTAGACTGCTTCAGCTCCCCCAAGATTCCTTCTATCATCAACGGTAAATGGAACTTTGTCGGAGGGATGTGTCTTGTCTGCTAACGTCTTTATTTTTCAGAAACATCCCGTGTCAAGTCTCCCATTTCTTACGCTCTTTCCTGAAATTGCCAATTCTAGGTTGTATCTCGGTTAACCAGGCCTTCTCTTTCCTTTTATCACCTCACCACACTTAGTAGGGCCTGTCCCGGGTAAGTTCGGTTTAATCTTAAGTTCTAAATTAACCAACCAAGGATCTTTGTTTTTTGTTTCTTTCTTTCCTGTTGACCAGTGCTTTCTTAGAAGTGAAGAAGTCAAGAACGTATGCCCCCCTCCCTGCCCCCCCCCCACATTTTTTTTAGCTACCGGATATTTAAGATATCTGTGAAAGATTTCTGTGATATTTAATTTCAAGAATTCCTCAATGCAAATTATTCATTTTCAGATTTGTTAAAGAGCAATGAGAGCAGGTAAAACAGAGTAATAAGGAGTGAAAATTTGAAATTAGAATTTTTGGAATGGGTAAATCTTAGGCGTTACTACAGTATAATGTTCATTATAGTTGAATATGAAATGTCTTTATTTAAGCTGGGAATACTTTACGTAGGTGAAAGTATGTTAATATGTAAACTGGGAATACTCTTATGTAGAAGAGAGTTTGTTGATATTTAAGCTGGGAATATTTTTATACGGAAGAAAGTATTTTGAGGCAAGGGAAAAGTACTGTTTATGTAAACTAAGACGGCATGAGGATGAAAACGCGTGTAAAAATAGTTTAGTTTTTCTGAATAAATAAGCACCAAAATGGTTCAGCGAATGTATCTCATTGTCATCACAAAGAATTTGGACATTGTTTAAAATGAAGAACCTAAACTGGAATGAAGAGAGAAAAACCAAGAATCCTGGAGACACAGGAATCTGTAAGACACGACGCATCAATCGCCTTTGTCCAACCTGGACACAGAAACCGTCTTTGCGCCGATTCATCAGAGGGACCCTCATTACCATGAGCTGTTGTATAGCTTTTCTTTCCTTTGAAAGACCCAGAAAAAATAAAGAAGCGAAGAAGAAGAATTCCTTTCTCAAAGATGTTGCTCTGACGGTTTCGCCGTTCCGTCGCTAATCGATAATGCGACGTCGCTGTGTTTGATTGCGTCCTCGCATCATCAAAAGACTTCTCATTGACTTTCAAAGTCCAGATGACCCAATTCCTCCAAGAAAAGTAGGCAGAATCGATTCAAAGACGTCTTCGTATTTCCCTGCAGAGGCAGTGTGCCTCGGAAGGTCCGTTTTTACTTTATCAGGGAGCGGTTGGTTGCCACGTCCCCTCCCTTTCTTCACCCTTTCTCCCATTTTGCCTTTTTTGTTTCGCCGTTTTTATTTTATATTTTTTATTTTTCATTTTTTTTTTTGGGGGGGTGGGGGGCGATCGATAGTTGTGGTCTCTTCTTTTGCAACACTGGTCGGATCTGGAGCGTAACCCTTTTATATGATATATATATATATATATATATATATATATATATATATATATATATATATATATATATATATATATATATATATATGTTATAACTGGATCACGAAAGTTAGGAACGTGCCAAATCCATAAATAAAGATATATGCCACGAAGGAAAAATAAACGAAGGAGGATCTGCGAGATCTTTCGACGTTAAACGTCCTTTACTTTCGACGTTAAACGTCCTTTCTACTCAGGAAAGGACGTTTAACGTCGGAAAGTCTCGCAGATCCTCCTTCGTTTATTTTTCCTTCGTGGCATATATGTTTATATATATATATATATATATATATATATATATATATATATATATATATATATATATATATATGAGTGTGTGTGTGTGTTTTGTGTACTATATATACACCTTTTTGCATTTGCTTTTAAACTTTTGTCCTTTGGTATGAGCATATTTCACCCGCTGTAAACATTAAGCATTCGAAAGTAACTCTTCAAATGGTAATGCTTACGACTTGGCGTCAAACGTGAATGACCAATTTCATTTGGAAATGACAATTCTCATATTTCCGCTATGAATGATAGCGTTTCAATTGGTTTTGACAAGAATAAGGAAAGTTTCAACAAGACTGACTTTTATGTAGGAAATTTCAAATTGATTTTCACGAAAAGATACAACAAACCTTTTGGTTTACTTATCATGATAGAAACCATAACATTATTGATAGTTGTTAAGAAAAAACCTTAAGTTTGTTTAATTCATAAAGTTTATGAAAGAAATAAAGTAAATTGAACGACTTAAGCCAAATCTTCTTGTTGGATGCACTTATCTATTTTTGTAATTTCGATAAACAATCTCGTGCGTAAGAAGAGACAGGGCAGAGTTTCAACTTCCTGGGATAGCGCACACTCACAAATCTTGCAGTGCTCTACCCTCTCGATATGCACGAGCTTGGGTGCATTGCCCTACTGTTCCGTGGAAAAACTGTTTCAAATACGCTTCGAAAACAGAGGAGCTGTCTTTAATTGTGTTTAAGAATGAAGAATAAGGAGGAAGAGATTTGGTGTAAAGATGGGAAAATGCCTCTGTACAACTTTGTTCACTGGGCCATTATCCATGACGAGTACTGCTTCTTCATCTCGCAAAATAGCTTCCAATGACGTTATGAAAGATTAAATGCTTCCTTAGTAACGGTATTCACGTCAGTTTCATAGTACAAGAGTCCTACTCTGTCAGAAATGCTTTGTAATCCAGTTTTG
The DNA here is from genome assembly GCF_015104395.2 of Macrobrachium nipponense. Classification (NCBI taxonomy): domain Eukaryota; kingdom Metazoa; phylum Arthropoda; class Malacostraca; order Decapoda; family Palaemonidae; genus Macrobrachium; species Macrobrachium nipponense. The sequence continues at coordinate 59,160,140 of NC_087203.1, read as the reverse complement.
ATCATCCATTGGGCAAATAAACGTATTGCTTCTTTACTTTCTGCTCAGTTACGTCGCAATGGGACACCTTGACATTTCTTGAGGGTTATGAGCTCGTCATCCAAACCTCTTGACAGCGTCGATACTGAAGAGTCCGTTTGTCAGGCCAAATTTGCCTTGCTTCATCCTTTATTTGCTCCAGGGTGAGCAGTGGATTATCTGCAATTGGCATTATAATCAAATCCATGTATTCGATGTCCATGACTTTCATTCGCCCCCCTCCCCCTTCCCGCCTGAATAGCCTCAGAGTGTTGAGTCGTGAAAATTGCGAACTATTCCATAAGGTGTAGGTCTATTTACTCCAAGAACTTCCACAGCAGTTTCAAAATGTAGTTCTTGATTGGAGCATTCAACTATTCGAGAACGATCTTCATTGGAAGTAAACCTGCAGTAGGTGATGCTTCTGCTAGTCTGTCTGACTTCTCCTAGTATAAGTACGAAGGGAATATCTTAATTATAAGCAAATTATGTCAAACAACACTATTCTGAACATAAATGATTTACAGGGTCATTACCAAGTTATCATACTTAATTTTAATCAGATTAGTGTTTTACAATTTTTCAACTTATTTTGAAGTTTGCCTTTCTGATATTCGAACATTATTATGTTATGTTCAACTGTTAAACAGAATTAGTGAATTACTTAATACGTATGATGATAGAATGGCAATTATAATTGCGGAAGTGTTATACAGGTAACGGGGATGCCATTAACAAACCATCGAATGTTCACAACCAACCGAAAAGTGTCCAGGCCAAATAAATCATGTTTAAAGCAAATGAATTTTTTTCAAAGCAAATGAGGGACCTAAAATCGATTGCAAAAAAAAAAAAAAAAAAAAAAAAATATTATATATATATATATATATATATATATTACATATATATATATATTTATATATATATGTATTTAATTATATTTTTTTTTTGTGTTTGTGTGAGTGTGTGTGTGGGTGTGTGCACTTTTAGAGAGAGAGATCAGTTGAGCGAACCATTTTTATATGTACGCTGATCATTCAGCATAGTCTTAATAAGTTTAGTTGTCCAGATAATGTTATACCTCCTCCGAATTATTAGACTTTTTTTTTTCCTTTTTTTTTTTTTTTTAATGGGTGGGGGCGGGGGAGTTGTACTACCGCCTTCAGTTTGCCCTGAGCTTAGCATGTCGAATTTGATAGATTTTTGCTGTCCAGCGTCTTACTCTACCTTGTCGCTCCAGTAGCTCTTATAATGTTTTTTCGGCTAAGTCCTTCGTGAATCAACCAACTGTTTTGTTGTTAAACGACTTTTTAGTAATGACAATGAACTGATACTAATATTTAAAAAATACATATTTTCGTTCCATACTGATACACCGTCAGATCCTGGTTTATTATATCAGTATGATATAATAAACCAATACTTAGAATCAGATCTTCTATAACTGAACTTGTACAGTCAGTAAATAGATAATAACTTGCCACTTAGATTGATTCGATGAATCAGGTCAATCGGCTCCATTTTTTAGCTTGAAGATTTGCTTGAAGATTTATTCGAGGAATCAGGTCAGTCAGCTCCATATTTTTGCTAGAAACCTTTAACTGCATGCAAATGACGATAACATAAATAAGTAACTTTACAGAGTTCTCCCCATAAGGTTTCAGTAAGGTAAAGATTTTTATGTATGTTAATACATGATTCTAGCATTTATTTATTTATTTACTTATTTATTTATTTTTTTATTTTTTCATATATTTATTTGGTTTGATATCAAAGCTTTATTATATTGGTGACGTAATTAGTACCAAGAGTTCCTTATCTCTTCTGTCTATCCACTTATTCCTCTGTAATTGATTTCTTTATTTGATTATTTTGAAATTTTCGCCCTTTCGCTTGCTGCAAATCCTGATGCCTTTCTTTTCCCCGAATACCCGGAGCAACACTCCACAATTTCCATCCATCCAAAAATCTTGTTTTGGAATTTGCGGCCGTTGCTCAGGAAATGAAAGTGACAGGTATGAAAACCGAATCTCCAGCATAGCTTGACAGGCGTCCTGTCCTTGAATATTTGAAAGTGATTCTGTGTACATAGCATTATAGACTTTCTCTTTGGCTGCCTTCACTATTACCTATGCGAGGTTCATGTGAAATTGCTACCTTCCCCCTCCCAACCCACCAAAAAAAAAAAATTAGTTCGCTAATGCTAGAAACAGAATTACCGTTAAACACCTCGGCAAATATAGCTATTTTTTCTGTTAAATTCAACAGTG